>NC_133658.1:31589984-31889984 GCF_037893015.1 Macrotis lagotis
TCTACCCCCAATATTCTGACCATTTCTAAAATTTTCTATTACAATTTTGATTGTAATCACCATTCTTCTAAGTCACCCAGGTGACTAGAGTGGGTAGAGTTCCATGTCTGAAGTCAGGAAAAGTTCAAATCTTGCTTTAGACACTAGCTATGTGACTCAGGGTAAGGCTCAACTCCATTTACCTCAGCTTTCTTATATGTAAAAAGAACTGGAAAACTACTGTGTTAACATTGCCAAAAAATTTCAAATGGGATCATGAAAACTGGGACACAATTGACAAACAACTGAAAAACAAGGGCCAGTTTTTAATGTCATCATTTCTAAGATTACTTTCTACTCACTTTGAAGTATCTTCTGCATTCCTAGTTACTTATTTATTGTGCTCAATGGCAAAAAAAAATAAGATCCTTAAAGTAAATTACCATTTTTTGGTTTTATCTTTTTAAGTCAGGTCATTTGTACAGTTTTTGGCACATGATGAATACTTACTAAATCTTTGTTGATTAATTGCTTGATTCTTTGATTTCAAAACACCTCAAATATCTAAAGTTTAAAATTTTTTAAAAATATCATTTATAAGTTCTCAAGGCATTTGTCTTTTTTTGGCAAGGCAATGGGGTTAAGTGGCTTACCCAAGGCCACACAGCTAGGTAATTATTAAGTGTCTGAGGCCAGATTTGAACTCAGGTACTCCTGACTCTAGGGCAGGTGCTCTATCCACTGTGCCACCTAGCTGTCCCTTGGGTATTTGTCTTTTAATATAGTTTACACATTCCTCCTCTAAGATTTTCATACCTAATGTCTGTGGCAAACTACTGCCTCACAGAGAGCACAAAAATTAGTTTTGTTGTTCTTATTGTCTGATTTGTGGTGCCAACATTTGGGCTGTTCTTGGCAATAATACTGGAATGGTTTGCCATTTCCTTCTTCAGGATCAAGCGACTTGATCAGGTTCATACAACTAGTAAGGAACTGAAGATGCAGGTGAACTCTGGTCTTCCTCACTAAACGTGGAAGTGATCTATTTATTGCACCAATATTAATTGGTGCAGGATATATTAATTTAAAACACCTGGATATATTAATTTAAAGCAAACAGCAACAATAGTACAAGCTATTCATAAAAAAACAAGAAGAAAGAAGAGGGATTCTTCTCTAAATCCTGGCTCTCAGATAAAATATGGCATTTGGAAAGCAATGAGTATTAATTAGTGGATGAAATATTCATATTTTATATAAAGAGCAGAGATGACTCTACTTACACAATGAGTAGAATTGAACAAACTGGAGAAGTTATTAGAAAGCATCTCTAAACGATTTTGAAATTCCAGTTAAATTGACTATGTTTTACTAAATAGCTTGTAATTAATTAACTTCACTATCATTATGTTTCTATCAATATCTATCTCCTTCTACCTGATTTCTCTTATTTTATTTATGCTATTTTTCTTTCTTCCTTTCATGTGTTCTTCTTTTCATTACATTATATTTTTTCTTCTTGAAAATACATCATTCTCTTTTTTCTTTTACTAAGAGGAGGTCTTTCTTTTTTTTTTTGCAAGATTTTATGTTTTGGAGTTTTGCAATTTTTCCTCCATTCTTGCTACCTACCCTCCACTAACGTCCTCTTAGTATTTACATTATTTCCATGGTGTACATTGATCTCAGTTGAATGTGATGAGAGAGAAATCATATCCTTAAGAAAGAAAAATAAAGTATAAGAGATAGCAAAATTACAAATTAAGATAAAGTTTTTTTCCCCCTAAATTAAAGGTAATAGTCTTTGGTCTTTGTTCAAACTCCTCAATTCTTTCTCTGGATACAGATGGTATTCTCCATTGCAGATAGTCCAAAATTGTCCCTGTTTGTTACACTGATGGAAGGAGCAAGTCCATCAAAGTTGATCATTGCCCCCATGCTGCTGTTAGGGTGCACATGTTTTTTCTGGTTCTGCTCATCTCATTCAGCATCAGTTCGTGCAAATCCCTCCAGGCTTCCCTGAATTGCCATCCCTCCTGGTTTCTAATAGAACAATAGTGTTTCATGACATACATATACCACAGTTTGTTAAGCCATTCCCCATTTGAAGGATGTTCACTTGATTTTCAATTCTTTGCCACATCTCAAACAGGGCTGCTATGAATATTTTTGTACAAGCCATGTTTTTACCCTTTTTCATCATCTCTTTAGTGTATAGACTCAGTAGTTCTACCTTGATCTTTAACCCATATTCCCAGCTATTAAAGCTGATTCCTTTTCTTTGATGAAGTGTTTCTTCTTTACTATTTATGTATAAAGTAATGCAGTTTTAGTGAGATGAGGGGACTTGCCCATTTGGTTAGAAAACCAATACTTTGCCCACTGTATCATACAATTATGGAACATCAGAGTTCAAATTGAATTCATTGGCCATCTATACCAAACTAAACCCAAAAATAAATCCCCCCCCCCAAAAAAAATCTCACTTGAGAAGTGACTCTCTTCTTTATTGAAGATCTCCAAAGATGTGAGAATCTAAAGTATCAAGGGGCACATTTCCCCAAGAGATTCAAGAAGGGTAATATGCTAGACATTAGTAAAGGAACAAAGCCCAAACCTTTTAATAGATTTTCTTTTTCCTATGTTGATTATCAGCTCTCTCTGATCTGGTTTAGTTGCCAAACAATCTTTACCCCAGTCCCAGATCTCCCAGGATTTAGTATTGATTTAAAATGACTTGGCTCTTTAGAATACTAAGAGAGTTGTTTGGTTTTTTTTTTAAGTTTTCTATTAGCTAATGTCAAATGAATGTTGTTCTTTTAAATTCTGAACTCCTGTTCAACATAGGTTAATAGGCTCGTCCATTCAATTTAGTCACAGAACTTATCCAGTCTCATATATTCCTTTTGGAGAGGTTGCACATTTAAAATACAATGCTAAGGATAAAAATAAGATGAGAGCACTTAAGAAATCCTTTGCCTATTAAAAAATTTTAAATGGAAAGAATCAAAGAATCAAAGAAATGATCAGATCAGAAATTGTCATGAAAGATATTAGCTGCTCATATTCATTTTTTTCCTTTTGTAAATATATCTCATATTTTTTTTTCAGACCTACCCAAAGCACTTTAACTATGCAAATCCTACTTTGATGATTCCAGTTTTGGTAAAGGTGACCTTGGACTCTTGAAGACCAGGTTGGTGGAAGGCAAGTTTTCAAAGTTTCTAATATGTGAAAAGATTATTAAAGATAGTTTCTGGCAGTGGTTTTTTGTATTTGGTAAACCATGTGTCAAACAGACATAAAATTGATATTCATATAACTCAGATAAGACAGTACTATTCTCAGCTCAAGAAGTTTCAGTGGCTTCCAATTACTTTTTGCATCAAATAAAGTGTTATTTGAAACATGTAATTTTGCCCGTACTCTGCCTCATTAGACAGTCCTCTTCCATTCATTGTATGCTATAACCACAACAAACTAACCTACTCTAAAGATATTAATATTTTTCTCGTCACCTAGGTTCAAATTATCAGTGACTTTTTCCTCTTTTGACTTGTCCCCATTCCAACTATTCATTCTCTTGCAAGTCTTCATTTTTTTTTTATCTTCACAGTATCCCTTCTTCATTTTCCCTAGTTTCTACATGTATAGCCACTGCCTTATTAGCAGCCTTCATTACTTTAGCACATGAATTATTGGCACTAATTGGTCCAAGTCCCTCACCCAAACTGACTTCTCCAAGACACTAGTCAGATCATGTCATTCCCACATTCAATAAACTCTTTTGATCCCCGTTGCCTCTAGAATCTAACATATTGCTTCATGTCGGCCCACTGAAACTCTTCACAATCTGGTCTTTTCCTTACATTCTTGGTCTTTTTCACTATAACTCCTTAGATAGTTTCAGATGCCCTGGTTTAGACACAATATTCCATTTCCCAGTTCCATACTTTTTTGCACTGTCTCTACTCAGTGTATGGCTTGTTCTCCTTCCTCACACCTACTTCATGATTTCCATTGCTTCTGGCAAGAAACAAATCAATTCCCCTTTCTTCAAAAGACTTTTCAGGCTTCTCCCCTACTATTCAATCTCTCACAGATTACCTTCATTTACATCTTTTTTTAGGTTTTTGCAAGGCAAATGGGGTTAAGTGACTTGCCCAAGGCCTCACAGCTAGGTAATTATTAAGTGTCTGAGGTCCAATTTGAACTCAGTTCCTCCTGACTCCAGGGCCAGTGTTCTATCCACTGTGCTACATATCTGCTGCTATTTACATCCCTTTTATTGACTCCTTAATTATAAAGTGAACTTTTTGAGGACAGAGGTGGTATTTTTATCTTTTATTCTCAGTGCTTAACAAAGGTCCAAGAACACAGGAAGAATTTCATGAATATCTACTCACTGGCTATGCACAGTGCCAAATATGCAACACTTGATTTTCTTTATTTTATTTTTCATAGAATCTATCAGTCACTACTAGAAAGGTCTGCTTCTTTATTTATAAATATTTTATTTATTTTCTAAATATAAAATAGTAGTTTCTACCAATTGTTTTTTTGGTCAAGGTTTTGAATTTTGAAATTTTCCCTCTTCCTTCTTTCCCTCCCCCTTTCTCCATAGAAAGAAATCTGATAGTCTTTGCAGTGTTTTTATGATATGCATAGATCAATATTGAATGTGTTGAGAGGAAAAAATGTATCTTTAAAGAATAAAGAAAATATTAAGATTAGCAGAATTATGTAATACTAAGACAACTTTTAAAAATTGAAGATAATAGTCTTTGGTCCTCATTCAAACTGCACAGTTCGTTCTCTAGATACTAATGGCATTCTCTATCACAGACCCCTCTCCCCCAAATTGACTGTGATTATTGCAGTGATGGAGTGAACAAATCCATCAAGGTTGATCATCATCTCAAGTTGCTGTTTAGGTGTATAATGTTCTTCTGGTTCCGTTCACCTCACACAGCATCAATTCATGCAAATCTTTCCAAGCTTCTCTGAAATCTTCTTCCTCCTGATTTCAAATGGGACAATAGTATTCTATCATATACATATAACACAATTTGTTTAGCCATTTCCCAATTGATGGATATTGACTAGATTTCCAATTCTTTGCCACTACAAACTGAAATGCTATGAATAATTTTTGTCCATGTGAGCTTTTTATACCCTTTTTCATGATTTCTTCAGGATAGAGACCAAGTTCTGGTATTACTGGATCAAAGGGTATGCACATTTTTATTTCCCTTTGTGCATAATTACATATTGCTCTCCAGAAATGTTGGATCAGTTCACAGTTCCACCAACCACGCATTAATGTCCAGATCCCTTCCAACACTGATTATTCTTTCTAGTCATATTGGCCAATCTGGGATGTATAAGGTGGTATCTCAGAGATACTTCAATTTACATTTCTCTAATCAGTGATGATTTAGAGCAATTTTTCATCTGACTATAGATAGCTTTGATTTCCTTGTCTGAAAGTTGCCTTTTCAAATCCTTTGACCATTTGTCAAATTGGGGAATAGCTTGTGTTTTTTTTTTTAAATAAATTTGTGTTAGTACTCTATATATTTTAGAAATGAGTCCTTGGTCAGAAATACTAGTTGTAATTTTTTTTTCACAATTTACTACATTTCTTTTGATCTTGGTTACAGTGGTACTGTTTGTGAAAAACCTTTTTAATTTAATATAATCAAAATTTTCCAGTTTGTTTTTAATAATGTTCTCCATCTCTTACTTGATCATAAACTGCTCCTTTTTTCATAGGTCTGACAGGTAAATTATTTCTTATTTTCCTAATCTGTTTATAATATTATCTTTTATGTCTAAATCCTGTGCCCATTTTGATCTTATCTTGATGTGGAATGTGAGATGTTGGTTTAATCCTTGTTTCTCCCACACTATCTTCCAGTCTTCCCTTACAAAAGAGTGATTTCTTACCCCAGAAACAGTACCCTTTGGGTTTATCAAATAGATTACTAAACAACCTCCCCCAAGCTTATTTCTTATGACAACAGGATCTAAAATGGAAGAGGGAACACAGATCTTACCTGCCTAGCTAATGCACAGTGCCCATGCTTCAGGTTCATAAATATTACCCCTTTAATAGCCACTGGAAAAGGAGTCTAAGACTGTCACAATTTGGGAGTTTTAAAGTCACTAACTGTTTCATCTGCATGATGAAGGCAAAGTAGATCCTCCTATCCACATGATAGGGGAATATGAAATATCCTCTCTCAGAAGTCCTTGCCATTTACTATATGTATCATCCATCTTAGGTTGCCTAAGCAGGCACAAAATGCCATCACAGTATGAAAAGTTGTCTAATAGTATATTCTTTAATGCAACCCAACCCTTTCCAATACAGTCCTATATAATTCTACATATTCCCATCCAGTAAGCATTAATCATATGCTTACTTAGCTCAAGACACTATGCTAAGACACTATTCCCTCCTAAAAAACCTTATATTCTACTAGGGGAATAGAAAATTTAAAGATGTACATATGTGCATAACAGTTTGGAGAGGGATTTAGAGGGTTAAAATCCTCAGGAAATCCAGGAAAAACTTCATGTAGCAAGAATACATGAATTGAGACTTCTGGGAAGCTAGAGATTTTAAGAAGTGGGAGACATTTTCATGTTTGGAAAGAGTAACAGTCTAAACAGATTGCCTGAATGTCCAGGAAGGAAGGAAGAATCAAGAAGCTTAAGTTGCTTGCTCCATGTCACACAGGTACTAAAAAGGGATGTTGTCTTTGTAGCAGATGCAATTTCAGGTTCTTTCCCTTTTCCCAGTCAGAGGAGATTAGATCTTAGAATCTCCTCTTCGGTTTAAGAGAGCAGAAATCTGTTTGTCCAGATAGAAAAAGAAACATGTGTCTGTAGTTTTTCCTGAATCAAACACAATGGCTTATTGCTTTGAAGATACCAAAGAATTGGAAAATATTTTCCTAAATGTAATAAGGTTTTACAACAAAAATTGTTGAAAGGACCATGAATTTGGAACAATGGAAGAATTGGATAAATATCCTGAATGATGATGTGATCCAACAGAACATTTGGTGACATTTTTTATAGCATCTATGTTTGGCTTTTCTTTTTTATCTGTTTCTTTGGGTTGTTTACTTGTTTTGAGAGCCAAGAAATTCTAAAAGAAGGAAAAAAGTTCCAAGCCCCCAAAATATATTTCTGCACCCACATAAATAAACAACTCAGCTCATACTTCCATCTCTGTAAGACTCTCAGTGTTATGTGGTGATCATGCTTCTATGGTTTGACTTGCTTAACACTGGACATAATGTCTTGGATTGATGGTCTATGGATTCATTGATATTGTCCAATGAATAAATAAATAAATTAATGAATGAATATTTATTATAAGTTTAGAATATTCACTTTGAAAGATGCTGGAAATAAAAATATAAAAGTAATACAATTCCTACTTCCAAGGAACTCAAAATATAAAGGGAAAGACACCATTTATGGAAAGTTTTGGCTCTAAGTCCAATGGAAAGATCCAACAGGGATGCATGGAATGTAGGGATAATGCAAATGGTAATCTCTCCTCTTTAGTTTCATTTCATCTGATGTCCAACCATTTGACAGCGCCATGGACTTGGTTGGCAGTAATTTTATGGTTAGCTGTGACTTTGGCTCCTGTGGTAGGAGCAGTTGCCTGATCATAGGAATTATTTCCTGGGGTGATATGTGTGGACACTGTACTAGAAGCATTCATATATTCAAGGCTCTTCAAATCATGGCCCTGGATGTTTTTTTCTGGAGTTTGAGTAGAGATGATGGTCAAGGTAATGGCTGATGTGCCTAGGACATGCTGACTTCTATCTATTCCTGATTACTACTTTAGCTAATTAGCCTGACTACCCTTGAAGTGTGTATGTGGCATTTGACTGGCAGTTGGTGCAGATGACTAGTCTCTTGTTTTTTTTTAGGATTTTAGGATTTTTTTAGGATTAGGCACATGGGGTTAAGTGGCTTGCCTAGGTAATCATTAAGTGTCTGAGCTTGGATTTGAACTCAGGTACTCCTGACTCCAGGGCCGGTGCTCTATCCACTGAGCCACCTAGCTGCCCCCAACTAGTTTCTTTTCAACAAGAGTTGTTTTCCTTGGATGATAGCTGTAAAGGTCACTTCTAGGCAACTCCTGAGAATTTGATTTGGAATATTCTCTCTTTAGTTTCTCAACTGTGGCTAGAGTTCTCATCTGAATTCCTACCTCTTTCCCTTTAAAGGAAACAGTACTTTAGCATCTCTTTTCTAACTGAGAATTCAGAGGTTTCAACTTTAGCTGTTTTGTTGAAGTATGGAAATTTTTTTACATTATACTTAGGCAAAACCTTAAACAGTTTACTCTCCATAAGAAAAAGAATCTTCCTTTTTCAAGTCATTACCTGCTCTGTTTGTTGGCAGGTTTATTGGATTTTTTATGTTTCCCTCACTTTACATGCAAGCCTATAAGGCTACATATAGATTAGTGACCTGGCAACCAAGAACACTTGGTTGAGCAAAATCAGAGAGGGGATCATTCCAAGTTCTCTGACTTCAGAACTAATAATGGTCTTTCCCTTCTACCACAAAAATCTACATGTCATTGAATAAAAGGGCATAATTTCTTCAAAATAATACACAGTAATTTGAAATAATGGAGATGAAAATGGCAAACCATTTCAGTATCTGTCCTAGGAGAACCTCTGAAGGCTTGATAAAGAGTTAAGTCATAACTGAAAAATATCCGGACAACAATAATGTTAGAAAGAATATTAGTAGGAAATCCTTCATACCGGAGTTGTTACTTTATTAATAAAAGTAAGTAATTGTAGATTTCTTAGAGGCAGAAGTAATGGAAAACATACAAGATATGAGGAACAACTTATGTAAAAATACAGGTTATGGAAATGAAAAGTGCTGTAGAAGATGCTCCTAGACATCAAAAACTGTATAAAATTTATATATGACTTCCAGTACTTAGCATAATAATTTATTTCCAATTAAATGAATGTTATTTGATTGATAACTGGAGCAGGGCTATTAGGCCTATTTTACTTGGATGCAACATAGATAAAGGAAGAAAATATGAAATATAAGGAAAGTATGTTTTATCAGATTGGGACAAATTCTCCTCCACCCTTTCTCCTTCACCACCAACATCTATGGGCTGAAAGGAATGTATGCTTATCTAGGTGTACATACCATTGTACACACACACACACACACACACACACACACACACACACACATAAATATAATTCAGTATTTGCATCTCTAACTTACTGTGAATCTGAGTTATTCTATTCTGGAATATAATGATTTCAACCAGAATTAATCACTGAGAAAGAAATTTCAGTTCCTTGACCTTTCTGACCAGTTGCAGGTCCTAGAAATTTAGAATAAACAATAGCATTTATTGATTGATTCAGATCAAAGCAAATTTAAATGGTGACTGTAATCATTTTGTGAGGGAAAACTGCTTATTAAGAGTCCTTTGTGATTGCCATTAATTTATTACTAAGCCTTTTTTTTTTGTTGGGCCAGGAATTTCTGGCTTTTTGTTATGAGTGATAATGACATTAATTTGATTTGACAATGGCTCAAAGAAAACTTTAAATATTTTAAGAAAAGTGGGTCAAAAATAAAGAAAAGAAAACAGTTCTCATCTACTATAATTTCCTGCTTGGCTGAACAACAATTTTCTTCACACCCACTGTACTGCTGATCTGGCATATTGCCAGGAGAGTTCTTTTTTTTTTTAAGAGGAAACTCAACAGAATTCATATTTCAAGACATGTTTTCAGTGTATTTGTTTGTGAATAACAAACCTTTATTACACACCTAGAAGCAATATAGTGAATTGGATATGAAATGGGGTTTGGAGTCAGAAGTCCCTGAATTCAAATCTCACAGCTGAATACTCAATGAGTGATTCTAGGCAAATCACATGACAGTCACCTAGTCAGAGATATAATGAGGATTTATGCAATACTTTACATCTAGTTTGCTATTTGGGATTGTGTGAAGCAGTTCCCAAATGGGATGAAATGGAAGGTCTTAGATCGGTCTGATATACCAGTGTTAGACATCTATTATGTGAAAAGTTCCTTGCTAGGTTCTGGGGCTATATAGAAAGAAACTTTGAAAATGCCTCTACTCTAAGGAGTTTTCCAACTAGGATATATGGAGAACAAATCTCACACAGAAAATTCTCTTTGAACTTAGAATGTGGCAAGCCCCAAGATGGGTAGAGAATCTTATTATATCAAATGAGGAAAATAACCTTCTCAGTTTGGGATGGGGAATTGGGAGAAGAGGCAAGGCACATGCAACATTTGATCTGGGTCTTGAAGAAAAGGTGTCCTAATGATGCTGTTTTTCCAACTTCAGTTCTAGATCTTTCCAGAAAACCAACTGCTCTCACATAAAAGTTTAGACACTCACAGAGGAATGTTATCTTTCTCTTTGTGAATGTTATATTTCTTTTTCTCAAAGAAACCTGATCATATTACAGAGGAATCCCTTACAACAGCTTCTCTCTCTCTCTCTCTCTCTCTCTCTCTCTCTCTCTCTCTCTCTCTCTCTCTCTGTCCTTATATTTCTTGATATCTCTGTAGTCTTTGACAATGCCAATCACTATCTACTTCTGAATAGTGTCTTCAAACTTCCATTGCAATGTTTTCTTATGGTTCTCATACTTTTCCTTCCTAACTTTTTGTTGTTGTGGTTGTTATTGTGCTTTCATAGCTACTAGCAGTAGGTGTCTTTGACCGTTTGGTGCTGAATCCTTTTCTCTTTTCCCTCAATCTCATTCTGTCTCATTGGTCATTATGGATACAATATTTCTGCAGATAATTAACAAATCTATATATCTGGTTTTAATCTCTTACCTATGTTCTAGCTGTGTGTCATCAATAGCCTTTTAGACATCTTGAAATAGTTGACCCATAAACATCTGAAACTCAACCTGTACAATAAAACTAAGTATCTTCCCTCCAACAAAACTTAGCCATATTCCAAAATTTCTCATTATTATGAGGGGATAATCCTCCCAGTCACTCAGAATTAAAATCTCAGGGTGGTCTTGAAACCTCACTCTACATCTACCCTATTTATGACATCTGTTTGCAGACTTTGCCTTTTCAAACTTTATTATGTTTCATATACATCTTCATCTCAGTCCTTACATGGCAAAAATCCCAGTACAGTTTGACATCTCATGTCACCTGGACTATTTCAATAGCTCATTATTGATCTCCGTTCCTTCATTGTTTCAATTCATCTTCCAAATTTCAAAGATCACATCATCCCTGGTCCATCCCCTACTTCACTTGACTTTCTACTATTCTTAGGACCAAACAAAATTCTTTGTTCTTTTACATTTAAATAGTCGAAAATTCATGTTCCCTTCTAACATTTCTATTCATCTTAAAAACTAGTTCATTCCATACCCTGTGACTATATATACATATATGCATATATACATACTATATGTACTATTATACATGTATATGTATATATATATATATTTATTTTTCTTCTTACAGAACATTACGTAACAAAATTATATGCCTTTGCATTGAATATTTCCTGTAGCTTTAATATTCTCCTCAATGTCTTTTACCTTCAATTAAAAAAACCTTTAAACTCATTTTCTACAAGACCCTTCCCATTTTGCCAGATGCTTTTTCCTTATTCTCTGAGATTACTTTTCTTCTCTTGAAAAAGTTATTAGTTATTTGTACAAATCTCTTCCATTAAAATATTAGTGTCTTAATTCAACCGTTCTGTAGAGCAATTTGGAATGATGCCCAAAGGGCAATAAAACTGTGTATACCCTTTAATTCAGCAATACCACTACTGGGTCTGTATCCTGAAGAGATCTTGAAAAACGTCAAAAATTCCACATGTACAAAAATATCCATAGCAGTTCTTTCTGCCATGGCAAAGAATTGGAAATTGGTATGACTGAATTAATTGTGGAATATGTATGAGATGGAACTCTATTCTTTTGGGTTTTTTTTTTTTTTTTTTTGCAAGGCAATGGGGTTAAGTGGCTTGCTGAAGGCCACAGGGCTAGGTAATTATTAGCTGTCTGAGGCCAGATTGGAATTCAGGTTCTCCTGACTCCAGGGCCAGTGCTCTATCCACTGTGCCTCCTAGCCACCCCAAACTCTATTTTTTCATGAGAAATCTTGACGGACAGTATTTCAGAAAAAACTGGAAAGATTTGCCCGAATTGACGCAAAGTGAAATGACCAGAACCAGAAGAACATTTTACACACAAACAACCATATGAGATTATGATCAACTATAATGGACTTGATCATTTTAGTAGAACAATAATCAAAGACAATTTTAAAACACATGATGAAAGATATCATCTGTATTCAGAGACAGAACTGTGGAGTTTAAATGAAAATGAAAGCTTATTATCTTCATTTTTAAAAAGAAAGTATCTTATGTATTATGTAGTTTATACTTTCGAATGTTTTCTTCTGTTTTCATTTGATTATTTTCTCACAACATAGTAAATATGAATCTCTTGTTTAGCATAATTATAAACGTAGAGCATATGTCAGATTGATTTCTGTCAGGGGCCGTGAGAGGGAAGGGAGGCAGGGAGAAAAAAAGTAAGAATCAAAAACCTTGCAAATGAAATAATTGGTAAAAGCGACCATTGCTTGTAATTGGAAAAAAAAACAAATAAGAATATTTATCTTATGAGTAAGGATGTGTGTTATGTTTTAATAATATTCTTTGTATCTGAATTACTTAGTATGGTACCTTGAATATGAGGTAGGCTTTTAGCAGTTTATGAATAGAAAAATTTGAGACCCAAAATTTAGTTGACTGATTTGATCAAATGTGTATAGGAAATTAAAGAGACTGAAATTATACCAGGTCCTTTGACTCCTTTGCCAGTTTTCCTTCTATTCACTTACTATTTTGCTTCTTTTGATATTGTATAGATGTTTTGTCCATGAACCTGAATTCTCGCTGATGTATCTCTTGACTACCTAGCCACTTACCTCACTCTATATCAATAATTATACCTTCTCCAATATAGGAATTTGCTCCATTTATGAAGAAACTAATCTATTTGTAATGCAGTAGGTAAGTCTAAAAGGATGGTCTGAGATTGATAGAAGTTAAGTGACTTGCCTAGGGTCACAGAATTAGTAAGTGAAATTTAAAATTATCTTTGAATGCAGTATGCTGCCTGACTAAGCATATTATGAATTTTATGGATGTTAGAAAAGATTTGTGGCAAAAGCATTGCTATATTTCTCTCCTAAGTGTCACCCTACGTCATGAACTGACAATTACACCTTTCACAGTAAATATCCCCCAGGCATCTCAACATGATCATAGCAAAATTAAATTCATTTATTTCTGCTGATATCCTTCCTTAACTTCCTTGTTGTTTTCAAAGTAACTATTTTCCTTCCAATCATGCAGATTTACCATCTTGGATTCATTTTCTATACTTTTTTCTAATTCACATTCCAGGTTTTGTCAATTCATCCTTTATGGGATCTCCCATTTCCATTTTATTAGTAATTATTCATCTTCTAATCATTCTTCTGTCTAACTTATCCTTCATGCAATTGCCAAAGGGAGATAACTAAAAAAATGGAATATATCTTTACCATTGTCGAAGGGGATTTTCATTGGCTCTCTATTGCTTCTGGAACAAATCATAAATTATAGACCTAATTTGTGCATGTAGTGTCATACATCTTCTAATTCTAGCCAAGTTAATTGAACAATACTGCCACTGGTCAGCTCTACATCCTAGCCACATTAGGCCAACATGTTCTTTTCTATGTTTGCCTTATATCTCCTCCTTCTATCCTTTGGCAGATAAGGAACTCAGAACCAAGGTGATAAAATACAGGTAGAAAATATCAATGAAATTTGGACTGAGCACCTTGACTCCAGAGTCTTTGTTTTTTTTTCTCTTGTACCACATGATCTTCTTTTTCTATTACCATTCTCTGGGCCTCTCAGATACACTCCCTTCTCACCTTTGCCTTTTAGATTTCCTAGTCTCTTTCAAAGTTCTGTTCCACGACTTCCTTCCTCATGAATCTTTTTCTTATCTAATGTCTTATCTTGGAAAGTACTTTGTTTTAACTTCTTACATTTATTTGGAAGTTATAGAAATATATATGTACTATTATATATGTTATTGTATAAATATATATAGAATAGGAACATTTATATGTTTCACTATATCTATCACATATACATGTGGATGTAAATACATACACACACACACATATATATATGTATATATATATATATATATATATATATATATATATATATTTATAGTATTGATCCTTTCTGTTGTTTGCCAAGGAAAAGAATATTGATAAGTAAGATTACAGGTGAAGTATGAATCATTCATTTGTTTGGTGAATGGAAGGCGAGTGGACTTTTAAAAGGATGTGTTGTATTTCTTCTACCCTGAAAATAGAAAAATAATTTTGAGCCTTTGTTTGTGATGACTTGCATTTCCTAACTCCCAAATTGAAGCAGGAAGAAGTTTGTTTGTGTGAGTCTTCAGTGTAGAGGAAAGATGAATAAAAAGAATGCAAATGAAGAAATCAGATGACACAAAAAAGATGGAAAAAACAAATTTTAAATGAGAATTTTGAATGAAGAACCAGCTGAACATAGTCATGCCACTTCCATCTACTATTTCACTGAGTTAAGAAGTGAAAGAAGTATTCTTTTCCAAGAGACTACAGGGTACGTGGCACATAGCAGGTGCTTAATAAACGTTTATTGACTTAAGAAACTGGTATAATGCTTCATCTTATTGCCTTTTCTGCTTCATTCTCTATCTGAACCCTATAGCATCGTTTAGTAGTTTCTCTTTTGTTCTTTAATATTTTTGTTTGTTTTTGATATGTATATATATATATCACATATGAATAGAAGAGGAAGAAGAAAAAGAACAAAGGTAGAACAAAAGAAGAGAAGGCGAAGAAGAAGAAGGAGAAGGAGGAGAAGAAGAAGGAGGAGGAGGAGGAAGAAGGAAAAGGAAAGTTAAAGAGGAGAAAAGGGAGGAAGGAAAGGAGCAAGAGGAGGAGGAATGCAAAGAGGAACCAGATAAAGAAAAAGTACCTAACTGGAATATATTACTATAAATAGGACAGGGAAATAGAAACCCGTTTGCATAGTAAAAATTTTATTCTGACCTAATAGCTCCAAAAGCAAAAGATGATAAGAAAACCTTTTGGTTCTGTTTTTTTTTAAATATTTCCAATATTTAAATTAAAGTTGGGTCCAAGGTTTCATTTAACTTGGGTTTAAAATAAGAGCTATTGCTTCAGCCAGACTCAAGTGATTCAGACAGTTATCCTTAAAATATTCAGATTCCCAGAGGAAGATGACCAGGCAAATCAGAATATTGACCAGGGCAAGTTCATCCTTATATATTACACCATCTACTCATTTCTACTGGTAGGAATTATCTAGACAGAATATAGCACTGCCATGTATGTATGTATGTATAGCAGTAATTTCTGGCAGAATGTATGCATGATTGCTTTTTACACCAGAGAGAAAGTATAGGTTTCTAGAGGTAAGGGATGGTCTAACAATTATTTTTTTTTTCCAGTGGATTACTGAATACTTTTATTCTGCACATAGAAGCCACTAAAGGATCTGGCCCATGGGCTTGTTGGGGGGCTGCATCACAAGTATATGACTCTGAACATCAACACTGGGGGTGGGGGTGAGAACAGATCATTCTATCCAGTCACAAGATTAGGTATTCCAAAAAAGGACCAAATGATCAGGTACCAGAAGAAGCAGTGAGAACACAGAAAGGTGGAAGAGAGCAGGGTGGAGTTATGTAGCACTGATCCCCCATCCCCAAAACAAAACAGGTCTACTATTTGGTGCTGCCCATTCTTTGGAGGACTTCTACTGAGGTGACTGTAGCCTACTAGCTCTGAGGTTTCATGGTCATGGAGCTTACTTGGCCAGAGGGTTTCTGAAGTTCCTTCCAGCAAATTTAGCCTTGCTGCCCAGTTCTTCCTCAATTCTGAGAATTTGGTTATACTTGGCCAAACACTCAGATCGGCAGGGGGCCCCAGTCTTGATCTGCCCAGTGCAGAGACCCACCACCAGGTCTGCAATGAAGGTATCTTCAGTCCCTCCGGAGCGATGGGAAACCATTACTTCCACCCATTGGACTGGGCCAGCTTACACACCTGGAGAGATTCCGTCATGGAGCCAATCTGGTTCACTTTAAGCAAGAGGCAATTGCAAGCTTTCTCATTCATAGCCTTTTCGATGTGCTTGGGATTGGTCACTGTGAGATCATCCCCTACAGCCTGGATGCCTGCTGTTTCAGTAAAATTCTTCCAAGCTTCCCAATCATCCTGGTCAAAGGGATCTTCAATAGACACCACTGGATAGTCCCGGATGAAGCTCTTGTAAAGGTCCCCAAGCTCAGCAGGTGAGATGTATCTGCTGGGATCATCAGGAGACTTGAAGTCCAAGTCATATTTCCCAGACTGGAAGAATTCAGACGCAGCAACATCCATGCCAATTACAACCTTGTCAGTAAAGCCAGCCTTGACAATCGCTTCCTTCAGCAGCTCGAGAGCTTCTTTATTCTCCAGGATGTTAGGAGCAAAGCCACCTTCATCTCCTACATTTGTGGCATCCTGTCCATATTTCTTCTTAATCACATTCTTCAGGTTATGGTAGACCTCAGCTCCAATGCGCATGGCCTCCTTGAAGTTTGATGCTCCAACAGGGAGAATCATGATTTCTTGCATTGCTAGCTTGTTACCAGCATGGGAGCCACCATTGATCACATTCAAGGCTGGAACTGGCAGGATGACTTCTTCATTGCCTGCAAGATCAGCGATATGGCAGAACAAGGAGACACCTTTCTCTGCAGCCCTAGCCTTACAAACAGCCAGAGACACTCCCAATATAGCATTTGCTCCAAATTTAGATATATTCTCAGAACCATCCATCTCTATCATCAATTTGTCAATCTTCTGCTCTACAACATTCAGTTTCTTGCTAATCAGGGTCGGGGCAATAGTTTTATTGAAGTGCTCAACCGCTTTTGAGACACCTTTCCCCATATATCGGGTCTTATCATTGTCTCGGAGCTCCAGGGCTTCATGGATGCCAGTAGAAGCTCCACTGGGTTCAGCAGCTCTGAAGAGACCTTTTGAAGTATAGAGATCAACTTCAACAGTGGGGTTTCCACGAGAGGCAAAGATCTCTCTTGCAATGGTCTTCAAAATCGACATGCTGAATTTCTGGTCGGGGCTGGCTCCGCGGGGTTCGGAGGAGAGAGACCAAGGGTCTAACAATTATTTTAATTCTTTTTTTCCAGCTCATCTCGAACACCATTTCTTCTCAAAGGAGTTTCCTGACATACCTCCTTGTTAAAGATATCCTCTCACATGCGAATTTGCTTTGTATTCTTGTATACATGTTGATCCCCAAGGGAGAAGATTAGCTTCTTAAAGGTCAGGATCCCTTTTGTTTTCATTTCTGTATTACTCTAAAACTCTGGCTACTGCCTCACACATTACTTAATAAACAGTTGTAGGATGGAATTGAACAAGGGAGAATTGAGGGTAATGATCAATTCTTTCTAAGTACCCAGAAATTTATTGTAGCAATGTATTTTTACAAATCTTAACTCAATTTTCTTACTGGAAGGAGAAATCAGTAACTAAATATTAATTCATTTCACAGATGAGGCCTAGAGATTCATTGTGGTGAAGTAACTTGCCCTGGAGCTTATGACCCTTAAAGACTAAAGCTAGGACTTGAACCCAGGCCATTTTCATCCAAATTGACTTTTTCCCCATTTGTATCACCATATCTTTTCAGAATAAATCCCATTTCACACAGATTTACATTGAATTTTGCTATTACTTTTGGAAATATGATCTTTGAAGGAAAGGCTCTTTGATTCTCAAATACAAAAAAATCTCTCTTTTAAGAAAGCACACAACCTTTCCTCATCACATATATAAGGGAAAACCAATAATTTTCTAATGAAATATTAATGATAATACTCCAAATAGGCCCTAAAATTAATGACAGGCAGCTCAGGTTATTTTTATTTTCAACATGAAATCTTAAAAGGCTGAAAAACAAGGAGGGTGTCAATTCAGTAAAAAGAACACACTAGTTTAAAGCTCTTTTTTCTTCTTACCAATATTCCCCAGCAAGAGTACAGGTTATTATCTGACTTCTCAGAGAAATTGTCCTGACACTTTGTGAAAAATGCTTTCCTTTGTGGGGGGGAAAACATTCAGCATAACCTAAGGTCAATAGTGGAAGAAATATTGACTCCCACTGGAGTTTCACAGAATCATTGCATTATTGAATCACAGTTAAGGAACTCATAATAGAAAACTCATGAATACGGATAGATGTTGTAACTATTCATGGGAGATGCAAAATGGATTCTATGATTTTTCTTTGAGTTTCATGTTGTACTCCCCTATGATCTAGTATACTGCAGACTATATATCAGTTACTTAGTCAATAAAATATTAAAAAAATAAAAAAACTCAATGCTTATATAGTGTTTACTAAGTCCCAGATGCTGCATGAGATGTTTTTTACTATTATTAACTCTTTTGATTCTCACAACAATGGGAGGTTGATATGATTATTTTCCCCATTTTATAGAGGAAATTGATTCAGAGAACTCAAGTGACTTGTCCAGGTTTACACAATTAGAAAGTATTTAAATTCAGATTCTCATCACTCCAGGCTCAGAAATCAATCCATTGTGCTTCCAAGCTGTTTCCTAATAAATAAACAATTATTTATTGAATACTTCCTACAGCCTTATGCTAAGTTCTGAGAATATAAATACAAGTCAAAAGAAAGTGTCTCTACCTTAAAGAACTCACTTTCTTTTTTTGTTTTTGTTTTTGTTTTTTAGATTTTTCAAGGCAGTGGGGTTAAGTGGCTTTCCCAAGGCCACACAGCTAGATAATTATTAAGTGTCTGAGGCCAGATTTGAATTCAGGTACTCCTGACTTCAAGGCCAGTGCTCTATCCACTGCACCACCTAGTCACCCAAGAGCTCACTTTCTAATAGAAGAGAGTAGATAAAAAGGAGTTAAAAGAAGAGGAAGAAGACAAAGAGTTGGAAGAGTTTACATACAAGACTATGGTTTCAAAGACTGGAGAGTCCAAAGTGAAGAAAAGTAGAGGATGATGGACTTACAGCTTTCTACTAGTGGTGTCAAGTGAAAGGGAAAGAGTATGGGAGTTATTCTAGAGTGACAAGAGCCCTGGGAAATAAGAAGAAGAAGAAAAGCAGGGATGAGAGAGGAATTGGCTATTCAAGTCCTTTTCTCAAAAGGAACTGACCAACTGCAGGAGACCCCAGGACCACAAAGATGTTCCAGGGTGAAATGTGGAGGCTCTTTAGCTGAGACTTGAAGGAGACCAAGAAGAGTTGAGTCAGCAATGAAAGTGAAGGAATTCCAGTCATGAGAGATTTAAACTAAAAATACATATGTTCCAGAGATGGGACATCCTATGAGATGAACAGCAAGGAGGTCTGGACAAACATATCAGAATAGGAACCGAGTATCAAATTTATATTGAATCACAGAGAACACATGGAAGAAAGTAAGGTATGTTTAAAAAGAAAAGTGAAGAGGTAAGAAAGAGTGAGGAAATGAGAAGTTTTTTAAGGTCAAACACAATGTGCCATATTTGATCATGGAGGCAAGAGGGAGTTACTGGAGTTGATTAAGCGTGGAGAAGGGGGAGGGAGAAAGAGGGATATGGTCAGACCAGTAGTTTAAAAAGATCAATTTGACAGCTGCATGGTGGTTGTTAAGAAAATATTTCAAGCAAGGAGTTCAGGCAGCAGGCTTTTGCATCCAGACCTGAGATAATTAGGACCTGTCACAAACTGGTAGTGGGTCAGTGGAGTGGGAAGGCAAGGGAAGGGAATCGAATAAATACTTATTTAACCATACAATGTTCCAGATACTGTAATAAGAGCTTTTACAAATATTACCTTGCTTGATTCTCAAAATATCACTGAAAGGCTGATGCTATTATTAATCCCATTTTACAAATGAGGAAAATGAAGCAATGAGAGGTTAAATGGTGTATGAAGTCACAGCTACTAAATATCTGAGGTCAAATTTGAATTTACATCTTCCTCACTCCAGTACTCTATTGAATATGGTACTAGATGACTTTGGGAGAATCAGGAGATCAAATGGGATAGGAAATAATATTACAAAGTGGACACTATAGGAGCTGAAAACTGATTAGACTGGGGGAGTCAAAGATAATACCTGGGTCACTGGGAGGACTTATTACCATAACACTATGTTAATAAGGAAGAAAGAGATGCTTGAAGAAAATGATAATGAATCAAGTTTTGGAAATAAGACCTCCATCACACACCATACAAAAATAAGGTCAAAATGGGTACAGAATTTAGACATAAAGAGTGATACTATAGATAAATTAATAGACCAAAAAATACTTTGTTTCTCTGATATATGGAAAAGGGATAAATTTGTGATCAAACAAGATTTAGAGGACATTATAAACTGCAAAATGATCGATTTTGACTATATTAAATTGAAAAGATTTTGCACTAATAAAGCCAATGATGCCAAAGTTAGAAGGAAAGCAGAATCCTGAGAAAAAATCCACACAACAAAGAGTTCTGATAAAAGTCTCATTTCTAAAATATATAGAGAATTAGGATATAGTTTTCAAATGAAGAAATTAAAGCTCTCTCTCTCTCTCTCTCTCTCTCTCTCTCTCTCTATATATATATATATATATATATATATACTATATATATATTATATAAGGTATATATATATACATTATATAATATATATAATTGTATATTATATACATATATACATCTATAAAATCATATGAAAAATGCTCCAAATCACTATTGATTAGAGAAATGCAAATTAGAAGATGAGCAATGTTGAAGAGGTTGTGGGAAGATTGGGACAGTGGTGCATTGCTGCTGGAGTTGTGAACAGATCCAACCTTTCTGGAATGCAATATGGAACTATGTCCAAAGAACAATAATACTGTTCATCCCCTTTGTCCCAGCAATTCTAATTCTAGGACCATATCCAGAAAAAAAGTTGCAAAAAAAAATGAGAAAAGTCCTACATGTTCCAAAATATTCATAGCAGTCTTTGTGTAGTGGCAAAGAACTGGAAATTGAGGGGATGCCCATCCATTGGGGAATGGATAAACAAGGTATGGTACATGAATACTATGGAATATTATTATTCTATAAGAAACTATAAATGGTCAGACTCTAGAGAAGCATGGAAAGAATTACAGGATCTGATGCTGAGATAAGGGAGAACCAAGAGAATAATAACATTGTGAGATGAACAACCATTTGATGGAAGTATCCCATCTCGACAGTCCAGAGAGCTAGGACAACTTTTTTGACTGGTTATGGACTATATTATCTACAAACAGCAGAAGAAAAACAAAACACACGGAAAAAAAGCCACCCTGCTGAAGCTGATGAACACTTTGTAAAAATTATCTCTTATGTATCTCTTTCCTTCAATCCTAATTCCTCATGCCAAAAATTATTAATTTGTAAATATATTTAAAAATTTATATGTAAAAATGCTATCCTGATGTTCCCTCCTGAGGCGGAGGGGAGTAAGAAGGGAGGGGGGAGGGAAATTTTGTAACTTGGAAATATGCATGTACAGTTTGATAGTGTTCTGACTGGATGTTTGGAGAGAGGGTAAGTTTGTACAAATAGATCTGATGATCATTTGCATAGAAATGATCATTGACTCTTTTGGAGCTGTTGAAATCATCATGTGAAATGATAAAGAGGTAAAGGGAGTTTGGGCAGCATCTTGGAGTAAACTTATTGGTGTCATCTGGATAAAGTTTCAGCAGAGGAAACATAAAAGGAGATTTCAAGGAAGGAATACTGAATCTCACCTGGAAAATATGGAGAAAAGACCATATCCAAGAGAACATGGTAATTGATTAAATTAAATAGGGCTGAGAATTAAAGATTGAAAAGTTCTATGAGTTGTGGCAGTTGAGATCATTGACAACTTTGGAGAGGACAATTTCAAATGATAAATGAGATCAGAAGCCAGACTGAAAAAGTTCAGAAGTTGGCAGGAAAAGGAGTGGAGTAACCCATTTTAGACTATCCTGCTAAGGAGTTTAACCATGAAAAGGAAGAGAAAGATAAGAACAAAGAAAACAGGAAGAGATGGAACAAGTGATGGTATTTCAAGAATGGGGATTACATGATTTTACAATTATAACTTACATCAGATTGCATACTGCCATAGGGAGGGGGGAATGGTTAATGGTAGAAACATGTGGAATTCAAAAGCTTGCAAAAAGATCAATATTGAAAACTATCTTTTCATATAATTGAAAAAATAAAATAATAAAAAAGAATAGGGGTTCCAATATGAATTGGGCAATAAGAAAGAAGTCAGTAGGGGAGATATTGAAGATAAGCCCTAGAATTATATAATAAATTGAACCTAAAAAGGAAGGAATATTTTCTCCAATGTTCTTTGGGATTGTAGCATTCAGTTTCATTTTTTGTTCCACCTGGTTGCATTTCAGTTTTGTATTTCGTTTTGATCTTTCAAACACTTCTAGGAATTCTCTCTATTCATTCTATATTTCTATGTTTTAATATTATATTGCATTCATGAACCACAGTTTCTTTAAATATTTTCCAATTGATGGTGATATTTTCTTTCATTATTATTTAAGACAAACATTTCTGCTATGATCTTTTTATATTGGACATTTTTCTTCATTCTTGAAATTCCAAGAGCATATGATTATCAGTAGAATCCCTGGACTTCATGGCAAAGACATTTTTATTTGCTTTTTTTAACAGATGATACAAAATTGCTTTCTAGAATATTGGTCTAATTCTTTGGCTGACTAAAAGTTTATTTGTATACCTGTCTTAGCACAACTCCTCCAACATTAATGACCTTTTTAAAAATCTTTTAACAATACCTCTGAAATAAAACACTGCAATTATTTTTAATTTTACCTATTATTGAAGAGGAAAAAAATTTTTTGTATATTTGGTGATAAATGACTATTCTTTTGATACCTACTTATTCACATTCCTGTAAAAGAACAATTGTTCTTTGGGGAAATACTTCTAATAAAATTTTCTCTCATTTGCCTATATATTGTAAATTACAGAGTCATCAGAGATGGTTGATGCTAAAATTTGGAAGTATTTTTTCCCAATCAATTTTTCATGCCCTTTGCATCTGAGTGGAATTGATTTTATTCCTGACAAAACTTTTAAATTTATGCATAAAACTTATTTTCTCTTTTGAAATGTGCTTTTTTTTCTATTTGTTTAAAAATTCTTCACTTAATGTTCATCAATTGGGGAATGGCTTAACACATTGTAGTTTATGTACATTATGAAACACTAGTGTCCTATTAGCAAATCAGGAGGGATGGGAATTCAGAGAAACCTGGGAGGATAAGTATGGACTGATGCTAAATGAGATGAGCAGAACCAGAACAATGTACACCATAACGATAAAATAGGGTTGATGATCAATCTTAATGGACTTGCTCATTTCATCAGTACAACAATCAGGGACAATATTAGGGTATCTGTGATGGAGAATACTATCTGTATCCAAAGAAAGAATTGTGGAGTTTAAACAAAGACCAAAGACTATTACATTTAATTAAAAAAGTTTGCTCATTATGTAATTTTTTATCTTAGGATGTGCTTAAGAAGTGATTATTAAATCCAATTGAATACAGATATATTTAAGCATTGAAAGATATTAGGGATTCCAATGACTTGAAGAGAGAAGAATTCTTAAGCCCACATCAAGGGAAGGGGCTAAGCAAATGATTGGTAAGGAAAAAGTCAAAAATGATCAGTTCCAGGGAGATGAAAGAAGGTAGTAGATATACCATCTAGTAGCTTTCTATTTTAAGTCAGCATTTCTGTTTATTGGGTTCCAGGCTCAGTTCTTTCTATTTGCTAATGAGCTCCTTCATTATTAATGACCCTCATACCTACCCAGTTGTTTTACTCCACAATGAATGAAAGTCAATTGTCCTCATACAGCCAGAAGACCTGGGTTTCATGTAGTAATGGAACTTTAGTAATAATTCTAAACAGCATGGTAAATACTTGAGAGATATAAACTTGTTGGAGTTCATGGAAGGCAGGACAGATTGTTCCTAATGGGAGAAAGACAAAGAAGTTTCCTAGAGGATGTAGTCTTTGATCTGGTTTATAATGATGGATAGGATCTCAGATGCTAAAGATAGCAGGGGGGAATGCTGAATATTGTCAGAACCATGTGAGTGATAGCAGGCTAGTGGAGGATGGTAGAGGTGATGACAGTATGACATGTTCTTCTTTTCTGTTATCTTCAAAGTACTTTTTGTGCCAATTTATACCTAATCTGGGCTCGTTTTCATTTCATTTCTTGTTCCTGCACAGTGGGGATGTAATATCCAGCAGTGTATCCATTATAACAAATTCCCATTACAACAAATAGCTTGGATGTCCTATGGGGTTCTTCATAAAGGGATTTCAACATTACAAGAAAAGAAATTCATGGTGGTTAGGTACATAGGTAGATGAAAATTACTTCTTATTCTGGCATAACTGCATGAAAAACAGAAAGAAAAAAAGGAAAAACTGAGGGTTGGACATTTTACAACCTCAGTATACTTGGAAACAGGAGAGAAGGGTAATGGAAAGCACATATCTTCCTATCGAAGACAACAACACTAATCAGAGACTGTGTTGTGGTGGTGAAACTGTGAGCCAGGATGGATAGCTGTTGCCAAAGAAAGGGTGAATTGGGACAAGAACTCAAGTAAAAAAACAAATTGTTGGAATTTGTAATGGACTTCCAAATTAATTCACTAGTTTTTGGAAATGAATTCTGTTTTCCCCATTACAATGGCCCTTGAGTTGTGTTCTTCAATTGAAAACATAACACCAGCCCACAGATGCCAGAGGCCTGGATGTGTAAATTGAACCCACTAGAAGTATTAATCCCTTGTGAGTATGAGTCCTCTGTGTCTCTGTTTGATCTTAGGATTTAGAGTTAGTGGGAACTTTAGAGATCATCTAGTCTAACACCTTCTTCACTTCTCTGAGGTCATTTATCTTTATTTGCAAATCAGTCAATAAATATGGAGTAATGAAAGTTGCCAGATTAAATCAATTATAGAAAATCCATGCATTAAGAGTAAATCTATAGAATCTTAGTCTGCAAAATGTCTATTTCTCTACAGATATACACTATGCCAGAATTTTTAAAAATATATTTCTGTATCACCAATAAAAAATATTTTTAAAAAAAGCTGGTCCCAAGGAGCTACATTTAATTTAAAGAATATAGCATCAGAACATAACACCATACGTTGGAGTTGGAATAATATTTTCTCCAATATTTTATTTGTGAAAGATAATTTCATGATAAAACATATTTAAAGTTTATCTAATCTAATCTATTTTACAGTTGTGGAAAGTGAGAACAAGAAATAGGCAATTTTACAATGTAAAGTATGAAAAAGTAATACAAAAAACATTTGAAGAGAAAAAGTTCATAATAATGGTGTAGAGGTAGAATATATACTAATGCATATTTACACATGCATTTAAATATATTGCTAGATATTAGATAGAAAGAAACATAGATGATTGATAAATTGAATTGTTATTGATGTGAAAATGTGGTATATCAGTGGTTTAAAATTCAAATAGAAACATAACATGAAGGCAGCATATAGACTCAGAAAAGCACAAATTAACATATTATATTATATTTTATTTTGTCAATTGTTTAACAATTACATCTTTCTTTTTTGAACTCTTTTGGAAGTTTTGCAGGACATAGACCATAAGCAAGACCCCTCCATGGTAGATGGATTGAAAAAGGAATATTCTTAAGGAAAAGTTTGAATCTGAAAATAATGACAATATTCTAGAGGAGACATTGTAAGCATCTGAACTGCAATAGAAGCCATGTTACTAGAGAAAAAGGAATGGTTGGAGAAGTTGTGAAGGTGAACTTGCTATGGCTGGGCAACTGACTTACTGTAGAGGATGAGCAAAAGGGAACAAGAAAAGATAACTCCAAGAATAATTCCAAATATGTGTGATTGAAGAAAGACTTGTGCTATCAAGAGAAATGGAGAAATTTGGAAGAAGGTTTCACAGTAAATAATGATTCATTTTGGAGTATTGAGTTTGTGACTCTGTTTATCACTGAGATAAGCTTGCTGTAATAAAGATGGACTTTTGCAGCAGGGAACAATTTAGGATTTTTCATTCCATTGGAAAACATCACCCAACTCAGTTTTTCTTCTTCCTGAATTTTGGGCACATTTTTCATAAGCAGAATATATCAAAATTCAGTTTGTAGCCAATCCATACCTATTTTGGGTAAACCTCATGTTTAGGCCCTCCATTAAAATTAAGATAGGGATCCATACACTCAAGAAACTTGAGATCTTCCTCAATTTTATCTGAACTTCATATCAATGGAACAAGTGAACTAGCCAATAATTATTCCATCAATTATGTTGCCACATGACCAGCCTAACTCATATCTTGCTCATTTTCCCAGATGTCATGCTCTTCTTTGATGTTCTTTTTTGATTATATATTGTATCCTTATCACTCATCCATCATACATCTCTCTACCACCTTCAATGTGATATTTCTCAAATGTTTCAGTGATTTTAATATTCCATAACAAAATAAAATGAATGACATGTAGAATATTACTATTGAAAGAAAAAAAGATCAACCTTTATTTTTGAAGAAGTATGAGGTCCTTAAAGGAACTCTATGTCTTCCTAAGAGCAAATCAACTACCCATTTAATCCTAGATTCAATTTACTGTCCATGTTTATTCTCTGTCTAGTTCAGATATACTCATGGGTCAGCTCAATACCAATTCATTTAACTGACCTGTCTATGCTTTTGTAAGACATTTCCTAATGTAGTTTCTCATGCCCTAGAATTTTCCATTCTCTACTTTCTACTGTACCTAAGGAAAAAAGGAGAAAAATGTGCCTTTCCCCCTTACTGAGGGTCTTGCTTTCTGCTCTCCCTGTGATCTATTGAGAACTGATATAATTACAAATAGCTCATAATAAATTAGCATATTACTATTCCACATGTATCTTTGCATTGCCACAGGGGACTTATCAAGTACCTGCATTTTATTTCAATTGAATTTGGCAAATATTTATTAAACTCATATATGTATATGTATATATATATATATGCATATATACATATATACATATACATATACACATACATATACATATATATACATATATATATATATGAGATGTTTCAGCATCAGAGAGCAGCATTTGCAAAATTTCTTGGGATTGTTTTTGTTGTTGTTTGCTTCTTTGCTTGGTTGGTTTGGTTTTATCTTTATCTTATGGCACTAAACCCAGAGTCTACTATGTAACCAGTTCTTAATAAATGTTGGTTCATTAATAAATTTCTTTGAAAATCATCTAATGGAGCTTCTAGATGGAGCAGTGGATAGCATAGAATTACCTAGCCTTGGGCAAGCCATTTAACCCCATTGCCTTGCAAAAACTAAAAAAAAAAAAATCATCTGGCCATATAGAGCCAAAGATCTGAGACCAATAGATTTGCATAAAGCCATTCCAAAAGCATTTAAATCAGTGCCTATATTTCATTTTATCTTTGCAGCTTCTCTACCTAAGTGTAATATCTTTGACATAATAGGTGCAAAATACATGCTGGTTGAATTGCAGTGGATTCAAAACTTCCAGTTGATAATGACCTTCTCATTCCGATCTCATATAACACTTTGTAATGGATTTCTCAAGTGTTCTTATGGTGGAATATCAAGAATTAAAACTATTTGTGTGGCTGTTTGCATTCTCCAATTTATATGATCTGGTCTTTTGTTTTATCTAAACTTTGTACATACAAAGAGATTTTCTCAGAGATGGTACATTAATTAATCAATTTTTATTCCTCTTTTTAAGATTTGTAAATCCCATATAACATCTTAATACAGAAATGAAGAATTTACATAGCCCCTTAATGATGGAGATTTTATAAGCTATTAGGGGTTAGATCTGCTAGAATATAAACTTCTTGAGGACACAACTTTTTTCTTTTCTTTTTTGTCTTTATATTCCTAATGTAGTTGCTGAAACATGGACCTTTGATAAATGCTTGTTAGCTGATTAATGAATGTCTAATTGAATGAATGACCCCACAATGAACCAGTGCAACAAATCAGTAAGCAAAGATTCTTGGTTCAATTCACTTTATCCCGTGTTAACAGATTGCTATATGGTAAATTAATCAATGTAAAAAAATAACCCAAACATAGCCTTCATTGTGGCAGAGGAAAGACATTGGTGTAGAATGATGCAGGTGATTTTACACAGAGTTAAGACATCATTAATTATGGCAAAATGATTTTTTTCTTTTACTTTCATTATTTGTCTTTATTTCAAATATGACTCATTGAATAGGGGAGAAAAGGAATATATTGGAAAGTATGTTATACAAAAAAAAGGTAATCATAAAAATATTTTTAAAAAAATGTCACATTTCTATAACAATGGTTTAGGTATGCCAAGAAATTCTCTTCATTCAACCATCTTTTAAGTGCAAGTATTATCATTTCCATTTGACAGTTAAGGAAACAGTTTCACAGAGGTTAAGTAGTTTTTCCTAGGGTCACACAACTAATAACTGGAAGGTTTTAGAACTTCTCAGTTGACTCCAAGACCAGGTCTCTAACCATTATGCCACACCATTGTAAACTACCACCGCCCTTATCATTTTCACCGCCAGGTGAGAATCAAGTCATATTCTTGGAGAATGAAATTTGGCATTAACTGTAAAGAATGAGGTGCCTCTTAGTAGGCTCTATGGGATCAGAGGCATTTTAGCAGATCACATCCACACTTGGGATTTCCTACAGTGTACAAGGCTTCATAAATGGCTGTACTAACAAAGGATAAGATCTCCCTAAAAGGAGAATGTGTCTATTTGTGTGTAGTGTGTATGTATGATATATGTGTGATTTTTTTGTTGGGAGGTATGTATGTGGTATATTATGTATGATGTATGTGGTTTATGTGTGTGTGTGTATGTGTGTTCTGCACTGTAGAATGCACCAGGCAGGAGGAGGAAGTGAACATATGGAAATGTGACCTTTGATAAATTAAAGTAGAAATGCATTGATCTGGAGATTGGAAAACAGCTCTCATAGAAACAGTCTGCTGATCTCTAATCATCCAGAGAGACTAGGAATAATAAGACCATCAGTTTGCTTCCAAAAGTATTGCTAGGGAGCTTCAAAATGCTGACTCATTATGATGCTGTTTTCCTGGAGAGCTTTCGTTTTCCCTAAGAGAGAGGGAGGGGACCACTCAGACCAGCAGATACTCAAATATGTCAGGTTTTCCATTGGAGCAAAAAGCAAAAGAGGCAGATTTGTTTTACACAGATGAGAACCTTAAGTTAGTTGGCAACTGGCTACATGAAGGCTCGAAGGTCGCTTGCTATTAAATTCTTAGCAAGTGAACTCTGAGGGGAAATGGGTACATGCTAGACTTTGAAGTTTAATCTTCTTTATGGACAGTTTTCCATCACTTGCGTACTTCTAGCATTCCTGATTGGAAGCATTGACTGATTTCTGATGGAGAATCCACACCAGGAAAAGTGGAGATCCAGGTGGAAAGACCCAATGGAGATGGCAGCAGAACATATCTGATTCTCATTAGAAACACACATGGCTTACATTTCCAAAAGTTGTGTTTTTCTCTTTCTCCCTCTCTCTTTCTCTATCTCTTCCTCTACCTCTACCTCTTCCTTCTCTCCTTCTCTTATCCTCTCCTCCCCTTTCTCTCTCTCCCTCTCTCTCTTATCCCTCCTTCTCTCTTTCTATCTCTCTCTCTGTATATATATATATATATATATATATATATATATATATATATATATATATATATATATATATAAAATCTTCCTCTCTTCCTCTTCTGCTCCTTTCTTAGTCCCCCATCATCTCTCTCTTCCTCTTCCTCCCCCATTCTCCCTTTCCCTTTCTCTCTTTTCCCCCTCTCTCTTTCTCTCTCCCTCCCACTACCTCTCTTCTCCTCTTTCCCTCCCTCTTCCTCTCTCTCCCTCTACCTCCCCTCCTCTTTCTCCCTCTACTTCCCCTCTCTCTATCTCTGAGGGAAATTTGCAGGCAAGTAGCAAATCTATTTTTGCTGAAAGGTCACAGTTTTCCAAAATGAAAGAAACATTCTCTGTCTCTGTCTTCTTGTCTCTGTCTGTTTCTTTGACTCTCTGTCTCTGACTTACCCCTATCTGTTTCTTTCAGTCTCTGTGTCCCTCTGTCTCTGTATCTCTCTGAGACACAGACATTATTTGTTCTTCTATTTTAGTTTAAAGCTAAAATTCAATGGGCATAATTAATAGTTTGGAAAAGTTTGTAAAGCAGAATGAACTCCTAGCCCTGTGAAACAAAGGACTTAGACCCCATGGTTAGAGGTGTCTCTCTGAATGCTTATCTTATTTAGACACCTAATAATAAATAACATTTATGTTGAACTTTATGGTTTTAGAAAACCCTTTTTATCTTCTATTTTAGCCTTAAAAAAGCTATGTGAATTCCACCAAACAGGTAATATCATTTCCATTTTATGCTGAAAGAAAATAAGACTCAGAGAATCTAAATAATATATCTAATATCCATTAGATTGCAAACTCCTTGAGGGCAGGGACTGGTTTTTTTTTAAATCTTATTTTGTATCTCCACCTCTTGGCACCATGTCTGTTTTATAGGAGACATTTAATAAATTTAATAAAATTTCATAGGAGACATTTAAGAAATTTAATAAATGTTTACTGACTGACCAATATGATGAAAAGAAGAATGTCTCTGAAGGTAGAGAATCTGGATTCAGTTTTCACCATCAGCCATTAAATGTTTGACTTTATGAATAATTTCATTTCTCTAGGACACCTCTGAAGACCTTTATGGCTCTAAATTTATGTTCTTGAATGTCAACAGCTATGTTGGAGTCAATTACTTTTTTCATTATACTCTACTTTCTGAAGTTGAAATAAGTAGTAGCAGTTTGTGAGCATCAGTTCATAGAATATTTCCAGAATTTGTTTTTTGTTGAAATCATTCATCTTCATTATTATTTGGTATTTGGTTATTTCCATTCTCTTAATGAGTAAGGGAATTTAAGATACAGGACACAGGGATAGGATAGCTTAGTGGATAGAATGCCAGCCTCTGAGTGGAAAAGAATTCTGTTGATACAAGCTGTGCATGCGGCCCTGGGAAGGTCATTCTGGCCTCCAGGCAACTTTCCAAGACCCAATTTTTTTTTTCAAGACCCAATTTCTTAAGGGATGCTTATATAAAGGTAAAGTATTAAGTTTTGCCATTTTTACAAGGAAAAAATATGATTGTAGAGGCAATAATGATACGATAGAGGCAGGAAGACCTGGGTTCAAATCTCACCTTAGACACATATGTGAGACCCTGAGTAGGTTACATAAACTTTCTATGTCTCAGTTTCCTCATTGATATAAGACAGGTACTGAATTCACTGGATTTTATGGTTTCTTTTATCTGAAAAGTGATGATCAGATAGGTAAATAAATATCCACAACATATTTCTTATAAGAAACATTAGTCCTGGATATCCTCAAAACGGATGTCTGTTATACGTACCCGCCTTCCAATCAGCCATAGGGACTCAAGGGGAAATAATAAGTAACAGATGAACATACCTTTTTCTTCACTGGTATTTTTTGTTTGTTTGGTTTTTTGCTAGGCAATGGGGTTAAGTGACTTGCCCAAGGCCACACAGCTAGGTAATGATTAAGTGTCTGAAGCTGGATTTGAACTCAAGTACTCCTGAGTGCAGGACCAGTGCTGTATCTACTGTGCCACCTAGCTGCCCCCTTCACTGGTATTTTTAAGAAAAGTGGTGTACTTGAAATCAAGACAGATCCAAATTCAAATTCTCCCTCCAAAATTTGCTCACTCAGTGTTGATCCTGGCTACATCACCTTCTATCTTGAAGTCTCAATTTCTTCTTCCATCAAATGAGAATTGGAAAATCCACAATGCTTACCCCAGGAGCAAAAGAGATAAGAGAGATAATGTATAAGTACTTTGCAAAGATCAAAATGCTATTCAAAGTAATATTTTACCCTTTCTTACAGATGCTTGATAAATGTTCACTGTTGAATTAAAGGGAATAGAAAGAATAAAAATAATTGTACCAATGGAGGCAACTTCTAGAAACTGCTAAATGCTACTTTGATAAAGGGCGGAAGAGAGAGAGAGAGAGAGAGAGAGAGAGAGAGAGAGAGAGAGAGAGAGAGAGAAGGTTTGCTTCTCCTGTGTTAAGGCATAGAGGACATTACAGCTCCATCTAAACCTCTGAATCAGAAATAAAAAGGAATGCCATTGCTTTGAGATGGGAGAGAAATAAATTCCAGGTAAGTGGATCCCAAAGAGTCAGAATGACTTCATTGAGAATAAGTCATGCCAGACTAAACATTTCATTTATTGAAAGGGTCACTAACCTGGTGATGAGGAGAATGCAGACATGTTATTTTTGTCAAAATAATGGAGAGTTGTGAACTAGATAAGGGCACAATTAGATGGATTACAAATTCATTAAATGGCTGAGTTTAGCAGGTACTTTTTAGGGTTAGACATTGACTTCAAACAAGATCCTCAATGGAGTATTCTAGGTATCTACTCCTTGATCTTGTACTGCTTAAAATTTCTATCAGTGACTTGCTGCCCCTGGAGTCAGAAACATTAGACTGAAGCAGATTTGGGGCTTTTAATGGGGGTTGAAGTTGTTCACTTGTATAAACATCTTACATTTCTACAGCCCTTTTCTTTTTAAGACTTAAGGGGCACTAGCTGGCACAGTGGATAATATAACTCTGGAGTCAGGACTTTGTGTGACCTTGGGCAAGTCACTTAACTTCACTGCCTTGCAAAAACTAAAAAAAAAAATAGATTGAGTCTTATCTCTCCCAAAGAAGAAGTAGTTCAATCATTCATGAACAAAAACTTCATTATTGATTGGTTTGAAACTTTTGCCCTGTTTTATTTTTCATCCAAGTCAGCTTGCCTACCCCTAAGCAGCCTCTTGGACTGGTTCCAGACTTAATGAGGACCCCCTTAAATTTAGGCCACTATAGCTTAGAACTACTAAATTCTTATAATTTCCCAGTCTCAGTTTCCTTCAAGAGTAATGATTATGACTTGACTTTTCCACAACATTTTAAGATTTTTAAATCTCTTTCCTTTTCATCCAGAAAGAATTCAAGCACAAATATGAGTCAACAGTGCAATATGAAATTCTAAAAAAGGTAATACAATCATGAGCATATGTGAAGCATAGTTTCAAGAAATTAGATACCTAGGTTTTCTCTAATTGTACCACAACTGGATAATAGATTGAATTTTGGTTTGGATACCACAGTTTAGGAAGTTTACTGAGAAGCTAGAATGATTCTGGACAGGAGGGACAAAGGCCTGGAGTCCTCCATAACTTTTTAATATTCAGCCTGGAGAAGGGAAATGGTGTCCAGGAGGGCAGGAAGACCATGAAGATTATAACTGTCTTCAATTGTTTGAGAAGCTGTCATGTGGAAAAGGGATTAAACTTATTATGTTTTGCCCTGGAGGACTGAACCAGGAACAAGAGATAGGAATTGCAAATAGATCCATTTATTTGGAGGAAAAACACAACAACCAAAACAGAATGAAACAAAACAGAAAGCCTCCTAACAATCTTATCTGCTGGAAAAGGTAATGAAATAGTTTGGAAAGTGGAGATTCTCCTCTCTTTGGAGGCATTCAAGCAGAGAATGACTCAATTTTTATCAGATATGTTGTAGTGGGGGATTATTTTAAAGTTATAGATTGAACTAGATAACCCTCACAACTGCAAATTAATGAGGTTTCTGTGAGCCTGAGATGTCTTCCTAAGAAAATCGATATCTAGAATTTCTATATCTCATTTGATTTTCATAAAGCCTCTGTTTGGTACATAGTGATTAATTAGCATACGGTTCAAGAAAAGGCAGAAGAATATTTGTTGCAGAAGAGACTGGGCACAATGGATTGAAAGATGACCTAGAATTAAAAGGATTGGGATTCAGGTCCTGCCCCTGACATATGGTAACCATCTGATCCTGGGCAAGACACTTGATAGCTCAGTGCCCTGGATAACTCTCTCAAACTATAAACTGAAGAGAAGGAAATGATATGTATTAATTGTGGGAGTTTTCAGTTGGGGGGGGTCTCTATTCTATGAAATAATGATAAATATTTATGATAATCACTCAACAACAATAGCAATTACTTCTGCTCCTTCTGTTATTACTATATTACTAGAACTGGCAATGGATAGGGCAATGGCCCTTGAAGTCAGGATGATGGGAGTTTGAATCCAGTTTCAGATACTTGACACAAGCAGCGTGATGCTGGGCGAGTCACTTAATGCTGGGTTGCCTCACATGTGGGGCCATCTCCAATTGTCCTGATCCATAGCTGGCCACTCGATCCAGCTGGTTCTTCTGGAGGAGAAAGTAAGACTGATAACTTAGTGCAGCCTCTCTCACTCAAATACAATTCATGTGCTTGTCATGGCATAGCCTCCATGAAATCATGGTCTTCAGTAAGGAATTACAAACTTTGGTTTATATTATTAGTATACTACTATTACTATTACTACTACCACTACTATTGCTACCAGTGCTATCACCACTACTGCCTACTCTCAATACCACTACTACCACTACCATTACTACTACCATTATTGATGATGTTTGTCATTCATTCTGTGAAATAGAGTCACTTAACCATGATTGCTTCATTTCCAGGGCCAGTCTTCCTGATCCATATCTGGCCACTATACCCAAATGGCTTCAGAGGAGAAAGTGAGTCTGGTGATTTAGCACAGCACCCCCTCATTTGCTTGTCATAGCATCAGCTCCCAGATGTTCTTCTTTGAGAACTAAGGACAAACTATCACTACTGCCACCACTACCACTACCACCACTATCATTACTACCACCACTACTACTATACTATTACTACTACTATTGCTACTACCACCACCACCATTACTACTACTAGAAAATAGTTGACCATCGATGTGGTTTCATTGGTGTAGGGACCTTGGAGAATAAAAACTTCCTAATAATTGATAAAGGGAATAATGATATTACTAATAATTATAGTAATTGCTAATAATATAGCAATGATGTATATAACAAATATTTATATTATCTAACATTATATATTATCTAAAAACTTAGAAAGGTTGGTTGGAGTCCCTAACCATGCTTCCCACATGATCAATACCCCTCTGTTTTCAGTTATTTATATATTTTCTTGAAAGGAGAATTCAGATTTTATTTGTATATTCTGACATCTCTCCACTGTGGAATATCCTCTCTCTTTAGCTCCATGTCTCAGTTTCCCTGACTCGAAAAACTCAGCTCAGTTTTTACCTTTTGAAGAAGACCCTTCTGCTAGCTACCAAAGCTTTCCTCCTCTCCTATTTTGTTCCATTTATTCTGAGGAAAGCTTCTGTTTTACTAGTTGTTTATATATTGGCTCCCTGGTTAGAATGTGAGTTCCTTGAGGGCAGAGGATTTTTAGCATTTTCTTTTCTGTGTATCCCTGGTATTTACTTAATAGAACCTCTGGCCTAGAGTCAGGATGACATGAGTTGATTGTGAAATTTCCAGGGTTAGTTGAAAATTTGCACATCCTAAATTTATAAATGCTATGAATCAACGTTTGAGTTGTTTTCTTGATTGTCTAGGCTTAAGAACACGATGAATAAAACATTAAAATTACATATTAAACACAAAAGTCTAATTATGTGTCTTTGGAGAGCTGGCTGTGAAACATTTCCTAACATTCCCTTGGTTGAACACACCTAAAGGTCTTTATTGCCAAGTCGCATTGTTCATATAGAAAGTAGTAAACATGGAAGTAGTTTGATAATTCTACCAGATTGACTTTTCTTTCAACTTCCCCAACAAGAATTTTCCTGAGGATGAGCCAACTCACTACATCATTTATCAAGACACCTATGTCTGGGGGAAATTGCTTTGTGTGCCTTTGGCTAAAGTTTTAAATTTTAACTTTATTTTCTGGAGTTGTAACAGAAGGTGGAGAAGGATTAACTGTGGATTTCACTGCTAAAGAAATGAGACATAGGAAATATCTTTTAAGCCATCCCAGTTCATCGTTTTGCCTGAGTAGCATAATTCTTTATATGATAATGAATCTCCTTCTCTGGGGATTTTTTCACAATAAGATAAATTTTCATTCAATCCAGGTGGTTTGAGGCAGGTTTGCCTAGAGACAGAGGAATGGACTCAGTGACTTTTTGAAATACTCTCAAGACCTATAATTGCATGGGATGAAAACATTTCATGAAATAATACTAGACTATTAAAAGCTGGAATGCAACCCCCCCCCTCATTTTACAGATTCAAAATGGAGGCTCAAAGAAGGGAAATGATTAGCCTAAAATCAAACTGGTAGTTGCAAGCAAAGTTAGATTAAAACTCAGGTCCGCATCCAGACAGGTGAGTGTTTGTTCCATTATACCTAACTGGTTCATACAAGTTATTTCGCCCCATCTTAACCTATCTAACATGTTACTTCTCTCTACTAGATTGCAAATTTCTCGAGGTTAGTATTTATTTTTTTCCCTTTGCATCTTCCTACCTAGCCTATCTCCTTCAAGCTAAATAAGAAAGTGATTAGATCACTAGTCAGGAAGTCAAGAAAACCCGACTTCACAACCAACCTCTATGACCTTCATCAAGTCATTTATTCTGTCTGCCTCAGTTTCTTCATCTGAACAGTGGGGATCAAAATATGCAGGGTTATTGTGAGAATCAAATGGGATATTTGTAAAGAGCTTAGAATAATAGTGTCTAGCACATAGTATGTCCTATAAAAATAACTGGTTCCTTCCTTTTGCTTCCTCTCCCTCAATACCTAGCACATTGATTGGTACATTCTAGTTATTCAACTCATGCTTATTGAATTGAATTTCAGGCATAATGGGAATTAAATGAATAAAAGGCAGCAAAATAATGATCCTCCAGGGTCTTGCTTTAATGAATTTCTAAGAATTCTTCCGAAATGAGTATAAATCTGTTTTTTTTTAAACTCTGCTTATGTGTTCAGCCTTTATGACTATTTGTGTAATTAAGTCTATGACAAATATACTGTGTGAAATAGTCATGCTTTCTATTTGTCCCAAATTTGCTTTTTTTGTGATTCAAGTGGAGTCCCAAGTTCTACTATTGTGATATATAGATATAGATATAGATATAGATATAGATATAGATATGAATACACATATGGATATGTATATATGATATATAGATAGAAAGATGGATATGTATACATATCCATCTATCTATCTATCTATCTATCTATCTATCTATCATCTATCATCTATACATATTGTACAAATCCATGTGTATTCTGTCCAAGCTCACCATGTTTCTTTGGTATTTTGTTCTATCTATTGGAAAGTTGTTGTAGTTAGGGGATGGGGAAGTCTCCTTAAATGCAAGGTCAGTTTCATTTTTCTCTTTGTATCTAAAGTGAATAATACAGTGACTGCCATTCAATAGGCATGTGATTGTTAATAAGTGATTATTTGATTGAAAGGCATGTCAAATTTTGTCCCCTTGTCATCCTTTCTTTCTCCAGTATTCAAGATAAAGAGATAATATTTTTAATCTGCCCACTCTCACTCCCAACTCTATCATTCATCCCTTCAATGATTCTTTTGTCTTTCTTTAGACCTTTTTCAACCCCAGGGGACAGAATTATATATGCCATTCTAAGTGTAGATGTGATGCTGTGCATTTAGAAAAGAAGAAGGCTGTGTTTTTTATCTTTTTCCTTTCTTCTTTTTTGATTATGCAAAGGGTAACCCTGCCCCCTCTTTTTTTTTTTTGTCTGAACACATGGATGAGTGATGTAGAACTCCAAAAGGCTATTAAGGCAATTCATGATGGGACTTGGAGAAAACAAATTGAAATTTGAACTATTCATCCATAATGAAAGAGAACCCTTGGATCCTGAAGCTGTGGGTTGGTTTACACCCACTTTTCAATGTTGTGAGGAGCAAATGACTGTTAGTAAGCAAAAGTAGGATCATTAGAAATGTCATACTTGACATAAGGCAAACCCAATAAGTACAGCTTGAGGATGGAACTGAATTAAAAATAGGATACTTACTCAATTATTCATGAAATCGCTAGGGATATAGTGATGGCTTGCCCTGAACTTTAATGCTTTTAAGGACAATGGCACATAATCACATACACACTGTCAAACACACATAAGCACATATAAATTATGAGTTGTTGCTAAAAAATATGATATATTTGAGGCTAATAAGCCATCTGAATTAAATCAGAGGGTCCGGTTATATGACATATAAGGTTCTTTTCAATTCTGATATATTTCATGACAGCACAGTCAAGTGCATGAGATGTTGGACTTTGAGAATGGAAGATCTAGGTTCCATCTGTCTTTAAAACTTATTACTTGTATGACCCTGAGCAAGTCCACTGTCTGCTTTTAGCCTCGATTTTCTTAACAATAAATTGGGTGGGCTAGACTTAATGACTTTCAAGTTTGTTTTTAGATGTCAGTCAATAAACATTTCTTAATCATTTGCAATGTGCCAAGAACTATGCCAAGAATGAAAGAAAAAAAAAGACAGTCCCTTCTCTCAAGGAATTAATGATGTGTGTCTGTGTGTGTGTGTGTGTGTGTGTGTGTGTGTGTGTGTGTGTGTGTATGTGTGTGTATAAATGACTAGGGCTGTTCTGTTCAGTTGTTTAAGCCCTATTGAACTTTTGGGGATTCCATTTGACATTTTCTTGGTAAAGATACTAGAGCTCTTGGTTATGTTATTCTCTAACTTATCTTACAGATGATAAAACTGAGGCAAACAGTGTTAAGTAACTTGCCCAGGGTCACACAGATGTATCTGAGTCCAGATTTGAATTCATGAAGAAGGGTATTCCTGACTTCAAGCTTGGCATAATATCCACTGCACTACCTAGCTGTCCCAAATAACTGTACAAACAAGCTATATATAGGATAAAAACAGAAAATAAGCTACAGAGGGAAGGCATTAGAATCAAGAAGGATTGGGAAGGCTTCCTGGAAAAGATCAAATTTCAGCTAGGACTAAAAAGAAACCATGAGTCATTATTCCTAACTCAAAATTAGAATTCTATTGCATTAGTGATAGCCTGAGGGCTACATCTGTCTCCTAGATGGCCTTAGCCTTAATCTCCATTCTTGCATTTTAGTCTCAGAATTCAAATTTAAAGACAAAATATTAGAAATGACATGGATCCTATGGATCATTTTTCTGGGACCTTCATTTTAAAGCTGAAGAAAAATGAGTATTAGAAGGGTCAAATCATTATTCAAGGTCACCCAGCTCATTTGAAGCAAAAGTGGAATGAGATCTGCTTCCTAAACTAATCTGATTTCCACTACTGTAGATCCTGGTTGTTCAATATTTTTCTGACATTTTGTGACCTTATTTTCTAGTTTTCTTGGCAAAGATATAGAGATTTGCAATTTCCCTTTCCAGGGGATTAAAGTAAAAAGAAATTTTCTCAGGATCACATAGTTAGTAGTTTCTGAGGTTAGATTTGAACTACGGACTTTCTGACTCCAGGTCTTGTGATCTATCTACTATACTACTTAGATCACCTAGCTAGACAGCTAGGTGGTACAGTGGCTAGAACTCTGGGTCTGGAATCAGGAAACCCTGAGTTCAAATCTGGCCTGAGACAATACTACCTGTATGACCTTGGGCAAGTCACTTAACTGCATTTGCATCAGTTTTCATATCTGTAAAAATAAGTTGGAGAAGGAAATGACAAACAACTTCAGTATTTTAGTCAGGAAAATCCCAAATTTGCTCACAAAGAGATGGAAATGACTGAACAACAACAAATATTATTGTGCTTCTTATGTGTTGGAGATGCCATTTTACTCTGGGAAGTCTCTTAAGTTTCTTTTTCACTAGATAGATCCTTGGAGACCACCTGAGGAAACTCCTTTAGGATTATCTAAGGATGATAGACTTAAAGCTGGAAGGGATCTGGGAAGCTATTTAGTTCCAGTCTTGCATTTTACAGATGGGTTAATTAAGTCAGAGAGGTTATTCCCTAAGGTCACATAGGGAATAAGAGACAAAATCAGAATCTGAACTTTGGTTCTTCAACTCCAGATCCCACACCTTTCTATTGCCTTCCTTAGAAAAAGGTGTTCTATGAATCTTCAAGAGATCCTAATGTTAGAACATGAGGTGTGAGGAATATGGGGATGTTTGGGTCCCACAAGAATATTTAGGGAGAATTGTTACTTTACATTACAAAGACTGAGGTCTGCCTATATTGTTGCCTATGGGCAGGTACTCAGTTAAGGTAAAAGATTTAGCCTCAATCTCATCAAAAACTGATGAGATGCCCCACATTGTTCTAAGTTAACCTAGGGTCTTTGACATTCTCTGAATTCCTTTGCCTGTGCTCAAGGAGGTAACTGGTCTGGCTCTTTAGTATAATTAGCAGGTTGGGGAAAATGTATAGGGACCAATGTATCAATTAGATTGTGACCCCAGTCAATGATTGGCATGATAGGGAAGGAACAAAGCCTCTCAAACTGCATAAAAGACCTTCCATTTCTGGGATTCCTCACCCCTCTCCCACCTTGAAAGAGGTATGCTGTTAAGATGTCTTAATAAAAAAAAAAATTAATCACTCTGGACTAAATATTCACAAGTCATTTATAACATGAGGTATTAATTCATCTCCCCCCCAAATTTTTATCCTTTTTCATTCTAAGTTATTCTGAAATATTCTAAAGCATATTTGAGGAATTTCCACCTATCAAAAGAAAAACCAATTGGAAGAATTATGTTCTCTTCCAGTAGAAGAATCATTTAATTGAATCTATATTTTGCCCTGGAAGAGAAGGCTCAGCTTTGCTGGCTTGTGAATTCTTGGCTGCATTCCAAGCTCCCTTTCTCTTCAGAATATCTCATTTCAGGCCATTCATTCCCTTAATATTGATGCAGCCAGGTCTGTGACCTTAATTTGAGACCATCTCCCTTAGCATGGAGGGGGTGGATGAAGTTATTGAGTACTTTTATCTTTGTCCAAGAGTGGGTTTTGCCCTAGGGCAAGGTAATTGCCTCTCTGTGTAATCCTTACTGTGGCTCCATGGTATCTAAATTGTTTCTTTCTGGCTGCATACAGGATTCTCTCTTTTATCTGATAGTTCTGTAATTTGGCCACAACATTCCTTGGTGTTTTCATTTTAGGATCTCTTTCTGGAGGGGATCCATGTATTCTTTCAATAACTATTTTTTCCCCTCTGCTTCCATGATATCAGGGCAGTTTTCCATCACTAAATCCTGTGATATTCAGTTCAGACGTTTTTTCTCTTCATTGTTTTCATGAAGACTTATAATCCTCAGGTTGTCCCTTCTTGATCGATTCTTGAGGTCAAATGAAGTATTTTACATTTTCTTCTATTCTTTTGATTTTTTTTGGTTTTGTTTAATAGACTCTTGCTGTCTCATAAAGTCATTAGTTTCCACAGACTCCATTCTCTCTTTTTTTTAGAGAAGAATTTTCTTCATTTACTGTTTGCAACTTCTTTTCCAGTTGATCAATTCTATTTTTGAAAGAGTTTTCCATTTGACCAATTGAGGTTTTGAGAGAATTATTTTCCTTTTGAATTTGTCCAATTGTATTTTCCAAAGATTTGTTTTCTTGTTGCAAGGTGTCAATTGTCTCTCCCAAATTTTCCAGTTAATTTTTAAACTCCATCCTGATTTCTTCAAGGAAGTCTTTCTATGCTGGAGACCAGATCATATTCTCCTCAGAGGTTCTAGGTCTCTCTGAGTTAGGGTCTTTTCCTTCTAGGAACTTTTCTATGGATCCTCCTTTTCTCTGACCTTTCCTTCATTTTCCTAAAATCTTATGTTGATGAGGGGCTGGTTCACAGAGGTTAGGTGTTGAGATCCCTAGAGGCTTTACTCACTGGGTTTAGTAACTCCAAGTGCGCTGGCCAGTAGGCTGTGTTAGTTGCTTTCTCTGGAGTGTCTCTGGAGTCTCCCTTAGCCTGGGGGGTGGGGTGGGTTAAGCTATTGAGTACTTTTATCTTTGTCCAAAGGTAGGTTTTGCCCTAGGGAAAAGTCATTTCTCTCCCTATTCACAGCTGAGGGATGTCTACTGCTCACATCTTAACCTGGGGAAGAGGTGGGCTGTAATTGTGTTTGTTCTGGGAAGAGGCTTCAGCTGAATGAAGATATGGCTGCAGCTCTTCTGCACTGGACTCACCTTCCACCTCTGCAGGCAAGCTCCAGACCTTCAGTGCCACAACCAATGCCTCTGCTCCCTAGTTGGCCCATGTCCCTATGGTCAATCAGGCTTGTCCCACTTTTAGGCTTCCAGTCCACCCCACTGATCAGGTTAGTAGAGCTCTCAGGCTCTGACCCTGTCCTATGCTCCTGTCAGAGTCTGCCCTCTGCACCCCCTGGATTACCCACCATCCCAGAGAAAAACCATGAGGTATATCTTCTTCTCATAGTTTCTCTTTCTGGGTTTTGTAGATCAGATTTCTGTTAAGAGGTTTGTTTCATATTGTATATGAAGGAAGAGCAGGAGACTAGCACTGTACCTGTCTTCTCTCCACCATCTTGGCCCCCAATTGAATCTAAATTCAACTGTGTCACAACATACCTATCAAGAATTCTATGACTGTTATAGGCAAAGGCTGAGCCTAGGTTATATACTTTTGAGACAAAGATTGGGAATAGAGTCCAATCCATCCTCCATAAAATTGATAAACTAACCTTCTTTAATCACAATCTTATATCATTCTTCAGTTCTGAAACTTTTAGTACTTCCCTATTGACAATAAGATTAGTACAAATTCATGGAATTTATAGTAACTAACTTTGTTATCTGGGTCTAGTTTACATTTAATAATAGTTCACTTTATTTTTCTTTATATACTCTAGACTCCATCCAAATGACATTATTAATTTAGCCTTGAATTTGGCATTCTATAACCCTTATTGTCATTCATCCATACTTGGCATGTGCTTCTCACTACTACTAAGTAAATGAAGCAACAATTACAAAAATAGTAAACATTTGTAAGACAGGTGGTATTCTAGACTCTGGCAAAATGAGGATTTCAATAATACTATAATTCCTGTCATCAAAGAGCATCTATTACCATTGGGGATATACCTTGGTGAGAAATAAGTAAAAAATAAAACTACTAAAAATAATAAAACTTGAGAGAAAGACAGAGACACACAAAGAAAGAGACAGAGGCAGAGGGACAGAGAAAGACAGTGAGAGACAGAGACAGAGTGAGAGGGACAGATAGAGAGACAGATTAATTAGAGCAATCAATAAAGGTTGTGTTAAAATGTGTCATGAGTTGTATTTTGAAGGAGGCTAGGGATTGTATCAGGCATAAGTGAAGCAGGATCACATTCTGAGCATAGGAAGTCAACTGGTTAAATGAAAGGAGATAGGAGAGTGGACAGCACGCAAAAATAGCATCATGGAAGGCAGTCTTCCTTAGATTCATTGCAGGAGTTAATGCTTTCCCTTATGCAGCACTGCAGACCTTTTTGATAGGTTGATTAATTTTGTTAATTTTTCTCTCTCTCTCTTGCTTTATAAGTCTAAGAAGGATAGGAAAATAGATATAGGGAAGCGTATAGTTTGAAAAGACCAAGATATATCTATTAGATATTTATAGAGATATCTATATATAGAGATAGATGTTATCTAGTTAAATATGATGTAGCTATAACTATAGATATGCTCGAGGTGCATATATAGATTATATAGGTATGGATAGAGGCAGATATAGCTAATAAAGGTGTTTGTTTCTTTGTTGCTCATCCTTCATATTTGAAAGGACCCAAGTACATCATGATGTTAGGGTTATGTCCAATATGAACTCAGAAGACTCTACTACAGGTTGGGCAAAAATAATTCATTTGAACATTTGAAATATATAAAGGAACATTCAGCCATGAGAGATGGAATAAGGAAAGATGGAAAAACCCATATATATATATAAATGGACAGATAGATAGATGGATAAAAGGATATATGATGGATAGAGACAAGGAATGATAGATAGACAGGAATAGAGATACAGATATACATAAACATAATACATATTTACTTAGTGATTTAATACCAGGACAACTCAGAGAACTAGTCTTGCAATATCAAGATTTCTTTGTTTCATCCTTCCAAGAGGGTCTGTAGTCAATGTGGTGGGTCCAAAGGTTATGATGAATTTGGAAGGTAGATGGAGGTGGGAAAAAAGTTTGACTTGACCCCTTGAGGTCAGAAGAAAGATAGGAAGAATTAGGGGGAAGATGAGTAGGGAGAATGAACTGATTTAATCTAACTGATTAGACTGAATATCTGAAGCCTACTTTGACCAAAGTCATACTTCTTTTTTGACCCATTTTATCCTAAATCATCCTTTTTTATAATGAGGTATGCAGAGGAAGAGGAGCGAATCAGATTATATAGGCCTAATCTGTTGCAAATACTGCAAATATTATTTCCTTTGACCACCATGGGAGATAGGGGTTATTATTTTCCCCATTTTGCAAATGAGGTAGTAAGTTATTGAGTTTCTGAGGCCAAACTTCATCTCAGGTCTATCAGATCCCAGTCCAATATGAGAGCCACTGAGCCACCAGCTACCTCATCTTAAATGGAAGATAATACTATTGACATTGAATTAATTCCTACCTCCATGCTTTGATACAGGCTCCCTCAGATATTTAGAATGATCTCATTTTTGCCTAATGGAAGCTTTGGTTTGCTTCAACAAACTATTTGGGTTGCATTTTTCCAAAGATTAATATAGATTAATCTTTACAGGAGACCTTTTCCAATGATTCCAGGTGTCCCTGTTCTTCTCCTTCACCCCAACCTCATCAATTTTTCTTGTATACATTGCATTTTTACTTATCTGCATAGATGCTGTTTTTTTCTAATAGAATGTAAGCTCCCTGAGTCTAGTGACTATGTTTTTGTTTTTGTCTTCTCAGTGACAGGTGAGATGGTAAATGATTCATGCTGAGTGGCACCATCAATAAATCTTTGTTGAATCAAATTGCAATAGATTGGATAGATGAAGAAACTAAAACCTCGTCCAACTCAACTAGTCACCAAATATTTATTTAATCACTTACTTGTTGTTTGACACTGTGCTAAATAGTAGGAATACAAAAAAATGAAAAAAACATTCTCAAAGAACAGTGATGGAGAAGTCGTGTACATATCTAGATATATGAAAATTTCATACAAAATCAATCAAGGGTAATCTCAGAAATGGAGAACTGGTACATGGAGAGACTGGGAAAAGTCTCCTATGAAATTATGTGCTTGTTCCTAAAAGCCAGAGAAACTAAGTGGTGTCACTGACAAAGTAAGAACCAGAAATTAAAAGTCAGGTCTCTGAAGTTCCAGGTTATCTCTAATGACTCAAAGATGGCATCCTAACTTCCAGTGTTTGCTCCTTCATCTGATGGAGTGTCCAAATATAGGACACTGATTCTTTGTTCTATAAATGAGCCTTCAGTCTGTTTTCTTACACATTGACCTAATGCTTAAGTTATATTTATCATTCCCCAAACTGGAATAACAAAGTGATTGCCATGCTAAGAGGGGGCCACACCTTGTATATCTCATCCATGATCAATGTGTATCCTCAGACCCAATCTCCCCCTTTATTTTCCATTAATTTCTTCATCATACAGGAAAGATCATTGGATTGTGGACTTAGAGTTGAAGCTACACTAAAAGACATTTTATAGATGAGGAAACTGAGGCTCAATAAATGAGTTGCCAAAGGGCATACAGATTGTAGGCAGCAGAGACAGGATTTGAATCTGGTTCTCTGATTCCAAATTCAGAACTCTTTTCAATCTTTCAATCCCTTATACAGCTTCCCCAAGATTTCAATGCTTTTCAGTTAAGGTTTATGAAAAGATTCTCTTGGGAGTCTGTCAAATGTAAGATCATTCTTTAAGGAACTGAAAAAAAATATTCCTTTTTTCTCCAAGTTTTTCTTCAACTAATCAGCAAGGGACGTCAAGACAATGCAACTTGGTTCTTATACTCTTTCAAAGGCTGGTTGTAAGGGTTTTGAACTCACACTCATCTGAATGTCCCTCAGGGACTTCTTTGATTTCTATATTGTTCTCCTGGTAACACATATGTGATTTCCCCCTATTTCTTTCTCAACTTTATTGGACTCCCAGTTTAGACAGAAAATCTGTCTGGCTTGAAAGGTTGCATATCAATGCAGTTCCTATTTCTCTTTTTCCCAACCCCACCATTCCAAGGACACATGCCTGGAATAATGATAAGGAAGCAAGGGCTGACTGTTCATGGTTTCATTTATTTTTCATGTACTTTGGGTCTAATTTTATGCAAAATATAGACTAGGTCTCACATAAAGGCAATAAAAAATATATAGAGAAAGCCAGGACCCTGTATTTGTCACAGATATGTCACTATGGTATGTAGTGAGCAGGATGGTTTTGTGGTGGTAGGGGGAGTTGAAGAAACTAAATGGGAACAAAATGATCAGACTATTGTTGCTAAACAATAAAGCAGATTTCCTTTCTTTTCTTCCTCTTCTATGTTCCCTCTTACCCTCATCATCTATGCTTGACCTTACATAGATTAGATTAAATCTAAACTTTATATAAAATAATTTATAATAATAATAATAATAACATGTTATACAAGATATAATTGTACAAAACAATAGCCCACATTTATAGAATATTTTATGATTTGCAACATGTTTCACATCTCATTTGATCCTCACAACTACTCTGAGGCAGGTGACATTTTAATCCCCATTTTACAGATGAAGCAAAGGAAGTAAATTGTCTTGTCCAGATTCACATAGCCTATGATTGTCTGAGGCAGGATTTGAATAAAGTACTTCTTAATTTCAATTCCAATGCTCTATTTATGGTGCCTCTTATCTGACTGATAAACAAAGTGAGAAAAAGAATCTTAACATGTAGTAATTAAAAATGTAGGGGCAGCTAGATGGAGCAGTGGATAGAGCACCGGCCCTGGAGTCAGGAGTCCCTGAGTTCAAATCCAGCCTCAGACACATAATAATTACCTAGCTGTGTGGCCTTGGGCAAGCCACTTAACCCCATTTGCCTTGCAAAAAACACAACTAAAAAAGCCCCCCCAAAATGTAAAGAAATTTCACTCAAGGGCATACAAAATGTCAGCCTAGTTTAGTTTTCCAGGAGTCTGTGTTTTTAGGGGCACCAACAATCACTTCTGAGAAATCACAGAGTAATGAATGACATTGATACAATATTTAAAGAGTTGCCAAATCATAGAATTAAAATGCAGAGGAGACAATAAGCCTGTGAATTCGCTTTGACCCAACAATCTCACAACTAGATCTGTATCCCAAAGAGGAGGGAAAAACAGCTACCTGTAAAAATATCATGTATAACAGCCAAAGAATTGGAAATTAAGGAGATGCCCACCAATTGGGGAATGGTTGAATAATTTGTAATATATGAATGTGATGGAGTATTATTGTTCTGTAAGAAATCATGAATGGGCAGATTTCAGAAAAGTCTGGAAAGACTTAGCAAGAACTGGGTGATGCAAGCAGAAACAGAAGAACATTGGACACAATTATAGCAACATTGTATGAGCAAGACAATTCTAAGGGATTTGAGAGAGATGGATACTGAACAAAGTGTGTTATTTTCAACTTTTGACATTTGTTTCATGCTTTATATTTTCTCTCTCATGGCTCACTTATTTTTGTTCTGATTCTTCTTTTATAACATGACTAATATGGAAACATTTAACATAATTATGCATGTGTAACCTATATCAGATTATTTCCCCTTTAAGGGGAAGGGTCAGGGAAGGGGAGGAAGGAAAAATGTGGAAATCCAAAGCTTAGAAAAATTAATGTCGAGGGACAGCTAGGTGGCATAGTGGATAGAACACTAGCCCTGGAGCCAGAATTGAGTTCAAATCCGGCCTCAGACACTTAATAATTACCTAGCTGTGTGGCCTTGGGCAAGCCACTTAACCCCATTTGCCTTGAAAAAAAAATTAATGTTGAAAGAAATCTTTTTATGTAGTCAGAATAACAAATAAATAAAACTTTAAAAAATAAAATGTGTGAAAGAGAACAAAATGAAGGTCAAAGGGAGACAATTTATATTTTGAAAAGAATCATGTTGTATATATTAAATACTTAAAAAAACAATTCAAATGTAGATTCATAGACTTCTGTGAATCTCTTTCCTACTTTATATAAGGAAATGTTTATAATATTTGATATTAAAGAAGTTCAAAAATTTTGACATGCATTCTTTTTTTGAAACAGGATTTGAACCCAGACTTCTCCAGAATCCAATCCCATATTGTCACTATAGTATACACTATGTCAGTTGAAAGGAAGCCTTTGTGATCACTCATAAATTAGTCATGAGAACCAGAGAGATGGCATTGTAAATTGGTAAAACACTTGTTTTAGACTAAGTCACAGGAGTTCAAATAACAGGTCTTTTACTTTACTGCCTGTGTGATATTGGACAAGTGACTTTATTTCTCTGGTTCTTGGTTTCCCCATTTTAAAAATGAGAGGGTTTTACTACGTGATCTCTACAATCCCTTGCATTTCTGAGCTGTGGAATCAAAAACCACAAACTAGTAATGTTATAGGTGACGATACTAAGGCACAACTAGGTAAAGTGATTTGTTTGTACATGCAATTCTTCCAGGTAACTCTCCATTCTCCATCGGTAGCTGGAAGTCTTATAGTTGTATTCTCTCCATTCTTAAGGCCTATGATTAAACCAATCACAAGATATTTAGGTCAAAGGTTATTCTCTGTTCTTGATCAGCAACTTTTCTTGGGTTCCACTTCATGAAACATCATACCTTCTCCCAGGAGGAGTAGATCACCTGAAATTTCATCATCATGCAGATGAATAGTTTTTGATACTCAAAATCTTATCAACTCCCTCACTTACCTTTATCTTTTGATTGGTAGACTTCTAAGGTGGAGTAGTAAACTTCTCCCAAAACCTTTCTTTATGGAAGATTCTAGACTTTCAAAACTTTCTAAGTAACCTTCCATTCTTTAGCAGCAGCTTTTTTAGGTTTCCACTCCTTGGATCATCCTATCTTTTAATGGTTTCCCCCCATTCTTTTTGTCCCTTTACCATTCCCCCTTTTCAGTTTCCTTTTGAATGTTGTCTTCTCTCATTAGACTTGAAGTTACTTGAAGGCAGAGAATGTCTTTCTTTTTTATTTAATGGATCCAAAGTATTTAGCACAGTACAAAGAAGGAACTTAATAATTTTTTTATTGAATTGAACTGAGTGAATACCTTACAATGTATTATGGCAATTATAAACAGACACCATATGACTTCTGCCTTTAAAGACCTTGCAGATTAATAATGGAGGCAAGACAGATACAGAAACAAACAATAAGGTAGAGTGTGAAAGAGCAGGAAAATAAGTTCATTGATTATGTACAGCAGAAAACCGGAACTCTTAGTCACTGCCCTACCTTAAATCTAAGGCTCCAGAGAAATTGAAAGAATGGAAGAGTCTTCATGTTTGGAAGAAATTGAGACCTCCCTTTTATCTAACTATATCATAGTCTCTTTTTCCACATTCCATACCAAATTCTTTATAAAGTTGTCAATTTAGAGAACAATCATAACCCACCAGTGTAAGGTAACTAGCCCTTCCCCTTTTTCATATATCTATTCACCCCACAAAGTAGTTTTGTTTCAGTTGCCTAAAGATCATCAGAAAAAACAAAATTGCATGCGCGCGCACACACACACACACACACAAACACACAACTCACAGAATTTATAAATTGGGACACAAGATTAATTCTTGAGTAGGAGTGCCAATGCCAGCTGCAGCTGCTGTCTTTGAGAGACATCTGACCACAATTGAGAGATTTTTTCACGTGACTTCTTTTGCTAGGTATTTGGGGACCAGCCCCTTTCAGGGGTGCCATAGAGGTGACACCTCTAGCATCTCTAGTCATCCCAACCATTTCCTTGGACAGCTGACTTGAGTGTGGGAGGGGCCAAACTTCTCCTTAATAAATCAATTGTTTTGAGAAAAATTTATGCTTTCAAAATAAGCTTGGTATTAGGGCTGATTGACTTTATTAAGTACCCAGCACCATGTTAGGCCCTTGGGATTCAAGAAGGCAGAGGAAATAAGCATTTATATATAGTTCCAGGAACTAGTCCAAGTAGTTTTTACAAAGATTCTCTCATTTGATCCTCACAACAATACACCAAGGTTGGTGTGCTGATTATTCCCATTTGAAATTTAGGAAACTAAGGCAATCACATATTTAAGTGATTTTTCTAGGCTCACACAGCTAGTAAGTGACAAAGATCTGAACTCAGGTTAGACCCAGCACTTTGACCTAGCTGTCTTGCATACAGATAAACATGATTGAGCTACATCTTATGGAGAGGAAGAGAACAAGAGAGATGACATAGATGAGCAAAGAAATTCAAACTGTCTAGAAATAAGCAGAATAGAGACTTATCTTCTTGAATTTGAATCTAGACATTTCCTAGCTCCATGACTCTGGGCAAGTCACTTTCACCCTTTTTTGTCTCAGTTTCCTCCTATGGAAAATGAACTGGAAAAGGAAATGGCAAACCCCTCCAGTATCTTGGTCAAGAAAATTTCAAATGGGAATCATGAAGAGTCACACATAACTGAAACCAAGAAACATGAAAATTAATATAATATGCATATCTATGTGAATGAGCACATGCATGTTTATATGCACATGCATGCAGACACATGTATATGGAGACATAATTGAATAATAAGAAAAGTAAAATAGATATTTCTGTATACATGCATATATGTGCATACCTATTTACATATACACATCCATATCCATGTGAACATATACACATATACAAACAATGCAAATATGCATATTCACTTATGAGCATGCATATACACATCCATGACTGAATATATGTATATGTGTAGATAAACATATATATCAGTGCATGTATGCATGTGCATATAGCTATCTCTATCTCTATCCATTCTATCTATCTATCTATCTATCTATCTATCTATCTATCTATCTATCTATCTATCTATCTGTATATATAAGAGGGAGTGTAGAAGAACAGGAAAAGCCTGTTTTCCAAACCTCTCATCATCCTTTTACTCCACTTTGCACTCTCTCTCTCTCTGATTTGTCAATCAATACTTGCTCTCTATATTTTATAGTCCTTAGATTACGATCCAGTGCTCTAGATATGGTCTGACCATTTCAGTTTCAGACCACGTAAAGAAGTACTACAGTATGGAAGCAGCATCATATAGCTTATCACTATGAATGTAAGCGAAGGTTGCATTAGCTTGGGAAACACAGTTGACTAATATTAATGGTTTGGTAGAATAATGCTACTGAAATGTTTGTCAAATGCTGGCAAAGCAGTTCTTTCCCATCTTGGACTGATTCCAATGAAATATTTGACTGGTGTCCATAGAAGTCCTTATGTTTATCCCTGTCAAATTGTATCTCTTTGGCTCTAGTTCATGTTGCCTGCTTGTTAAAAGCATTTTGGATCTGTTATATGATGTATCACTGTATATTTCATCTTGAAATTTTATCATCTGAACAAGTTTTTATCCAAGTCATTGATAAAAATGGTGAACAAAGCAAACACACACCCTTTTGAAGTTTTGTGATTCCTGTTCTTTGTTTTCATAAATAGAATATTTTGATGAACTGTATGCCAACTGGGAGCTTAGTGACAGTTAAGGTATCTATATAGATACTGAGATCATCTCTATCTTCATCTCTGTCTCTATCTCATTAATGCCTTTATCACTATCTATATTTATCCACATCTTTCCACCTATATATCTGTGATTGTATCTATTTTTCTGTCTGCCTGTCTGTGTGTCTCTCTTTCTTTCTATCTATTATCTAGCTGTCTGTCTCTCTTTCGCTATCTATCTATCTATCTATCTATCTATCTATCTATCTATCTATCTATCTATCTACTGATCCTATGTGCAAATGGAGGAATAATGTAGGTTTACATATATACATACTAAAATGTGTCTATATAGGTATATACATACATACTTACATATATATATGTGTGTGTGTGTGTGTGTATATATATATACATATATATATGTATATATATATATATATATATATATATATATATATATATCCAAAGACTTAGGGAAATTTAAGTTTTGCTAGTTAAAAATTGTACTAAAACATTTGGAATAACTTTCTCTATGTGTATCCATGCATGCATATAATATATAAATGTGGTTGTGCAAATATTAACTGGAGCTATATTATCCAGATAGATAAACATGAATATCTGTATGAATTTGTACAATCATTATAGATACAATGAACCTTTGATTTTATTTTATAAGGAAGTTCCAGAAGAAGAAACTCCTACCAAGGCAGTTGAATAGAGCACTGAGCAGGGTGGTGATGCTCCCAGGTCACCTAACCAATATGTATCCATGGAGAACAACTCTAATGCAGGGTTTTCTGAGACCAGCCCTCTATACATTGCTACACATAACATTTTGATCTAGTATAAGTTGAAGAGAAGGTAACAATTTGTATTGGTTAAGGTAATACTTCATCTGAGAGTAAGCATTATCAATAAAATTATAAATCTAGTCCTTAATCTTTGTACTCAGACATCCAGAACCCATCCACATAAAGCATATTATATATATATATATATGTATATATATATAATATTTATATATATTATATAAATAATATATATATTTGTAACTGATCAAGTTAGAGATAGATTTTATGAAGACCTAGGGATCCTTATTATCAATGTACCAAAAGAAGGCAAATTTTTAATTCTGGGTGACTTTAATGCCAGAGAAGGCTCAGATTACCAGATGTGGCAGGGAGTTCTTGGGAGGAATGGAGTTGGAAGCAGCAATAGCAATAGTCACTTTCTACTGAAGACTTGTGCATATCATGACTTTCTCATCACAAATGCTTCTTTCCATTTACCCAAATGCAATAACACTTCCTGGATGGAAACATTGGCATCTATTAGACTATGTGAATGTAAAGAAAAGAGACAGCATATGAGAGCTACAAAGGCAATATGTGATACAGATCATGTATCTATCCTCTATAAGCTAAATATTCATTTTCAACCAAAGTGAAAGCCCAAAGTTGAAAAGTTTTCCCTTCACATTAGCAACAAACTGTTCCCACTCAGGGAAAACTGAGCCAACACAGAGTTGGCAACAGTGGAGCAGAAAAAGAGTAGACAGCTTTCAGAGATCTGGTGTATAGCACTGTATTTGCTCATCTGGATCAGAACAAAAGCAAACACCAAGATTGGTTTGAAGAAAATGATGGAGAAATACAGAAGTTGCTAAATGAAAAATGAGAACTCTTCAGGGTTTTACCAGCAGGATAGTTTATCATTTCTAAGAAGGCAGAATTTAATTCCATGAAAAATAAAGTACAAGCAAATCTTAGAGAGATGCAGGATACTTGGGTCAGTAAGAAGGGAGATGAAATTCAATTTTATGCAGATAGTAACAAACCAAAATGCTTTTATGATACCCTAAAGGCTATTTATGGGGCACAAACATATAGTACATCTCAACTACTCATTGCTGATGGATCCACATTGATCAACGATAGGGACATGATCTTAGAGAGATGGACTTAACACTTCCAAGGTCTTCTTAGGGGACCATCATTAATCAATACAGAAGCCATTGACTGCTTACCTCAAGTTGAAGTCAATCTACCTGGAAAAGAGGTTTTGAATGCCATTAGTCTCCTTTCAAGTGGCAAAGCATCTGGTACTGATTCTATTACAGATGAGATCTAGAAGGTAGAGGATACATTGCTCATCCAAAAACCAACTGAAATTTTCCAGGTTATTTGGCATAAAGAAGTTATCTTATAAGAATTCAAGGATGACTTCATTACCCATGTCTATTAAGGGAAAATGGAATAGATTACTTTGTGATAATCAAAGGGGCATTTCTCTTTTAGTCATTGTTGGTAAGATTTTTGCCAGAGTCTTTCTCAATAAGCTGATTATTCACCTGGAAGATAATCACCTCCCTGAGAACTAAAAATGACTTCTAAAAAGGTTGAGGAACAGTGGATATGGTGCTTGCTACCCGACAACTCCAGGAAAAATGCCAGGAACAGAATAGAGAACTGGATAAAACATTTGTAGAACTGACCAAGGCCTTTGAAATTGTCAGTCATAGGAGTTTATGGAAAACTATGTCAACATTGGTTTGCTCAGAGTAGTTCATCAGTATTGTCCATCACTTTCAGGATGGCATGCCATGCCCAAGTTCTGGATAGTGGATGATGCTCTTGAGATCTCCCAGTTACCAATGGAGTAAAGCAGCGTTGTGATGTTGCTCCAATGCTTTTTAGCATGATGTTTTCAGCCATGTTATCAAACACCTTCACTGAGAATGAACATATCTCAAGGTCAACTACCACACTGATGGCAAATTCTTCAACTTGAACAGGCTACAAGCCAAGACCTAAGTAGGAGTGTTGGTGCATGATCTTCTGTTTGCAGTTGATTGTGCATCAATGTAGACTCTGAATTTGAGAGTTTGGATTGATTCTCTGATACTTAGGCTCATTTTGACCTAACAATCAACACCAAAAAAACAAAGGTTCTCCATCAGTCAACACCACACCATCCATATGTGGAACCATTGATGACGGCAAACAGAGAATTTTTGAGGACTGTGGACAAATTCACTTTCCTTGGCAGTGTCCTTTCCAAGGAGGTGCACATTGACAATGAGGTTGACACTTGCTAGCCAGAGCCAGCTCAGAATTTCAGAGGCTCCAAAAGAAAGTAAGGGAGAAAAGAGGTATTAGACTGACTTACCAAACTGAAGGTCTACAGAGCTGTTGTGTCGACTTCATTGCTCTATGCCTGTGAAACCTGGATAGTATACCAGAGCCATATCAGGAAACAGAATCACATCCATTTAAATCGTCTTAGGAAGATTCTGAAGAACACCTGGCAGGAGACGATACCAGAATCTCAGGTCCTTTCTTGAGTTAAACTGCCTAGAATTCCAACATGACTACAGAATCTGCAACTAAGATGGGTTGGACATGTTGCTATTTTATGCAGAACACACAGAGAAAGTGCTCACAAGGAGGTCAGAAGAAATGACACTGAGACACCCTGAAGGTCTCATTGACGAACTTTAGAATTGATTGTACAGCATGGGAGACACGGACACCAGGTGCCATACTCTATGAGGAAGGCAGAATGGAAGAAACTCAAAGACACATGACATTTGTAAGTTAGAGTACACATCTCAGATCTTCACATATACTATTTGTGCCCAACTTGTGATAGAGTGTTCTGGGTTCATATAGTTTCGATCAGCCACAGTTGGCCACATTGTAATTGTCTCAAACATAGTGATGTCATTTTGTTCTATATAATGTAAGGATAAGAACCACAGACACAGACACACACACACACATATGCATGTGTGCTGTTCAGTCATTTTTGAATCATGAGCTTCAGTCATGAACTGATCTACGATCCTATTTGTTTTCATTTTTTTGAGGGTGGGGAAGATATTGTGGTAGTTGCACTAATAAAAATCAATGCTGCCAAAATTAGAAGGAAAGTAGAAAGCTGTGAAACCTTCTTCACAGTTGGTAGTTCTAATAAAAGTCTTATTTCTAAAATGTATAGAGATTTGAATCAAATATATAAAGTTCTAAGTTATTTCCCAATTGATAATGGTCAGTGGTTATGAATAGACAGTTTTCAAATAAAAAAAATAAAAAGCTATATATAATCATATTAATAAATGCTCCAAATCATTGATTAGAGAAATCTTCATTAAAACTATGAGATATTACCTCACACCTATCAGATTGATTAAAATGACTAAAAGGGAAATGATCAATGTTGGAGAGATTTATAGACATTAATGCATCAATGGTGGAGTTGTGAATGGATCCAACTATTCTGCAGAGCTATATGAAACTATGCTAGCCTATATCCAGAAGAAATCAAAGAAGAATGGGAAAAGTCTCACATGTTCCAAATTATTGGGAATTGAGGGAATGACCATCAATTGAGAAATGGTTGAACAAGTTATGATACATGAATAATATGGAATAATCTTCTTTAAGAAACCATAAATGGTTGGGCTCTAGAGAAGCATGGAATGAATTACAGGATCTGATGTTGAATGAGGAGAGCAGAAACAAGAGAGCATTCTACACATTAACAACAACATTGTTGTTGTTAGGATGCAGCTCCTTTCAGTAGTTCAGAGAACTAGAACAACCCTATTATATTGGTTAGGGACAATGGTATTACCATTTTGATGAATAAAAACAAAACCAAAAACCCTACAGAATCTGATGAACACTATATTCATTGTTTAAAAAATATCTCTAATGTATCTTTCCCTTAATCCTATTTCTTCATACCCAAAACGACTAATCTGTAAACATATTTAACACAAATGTGTATGTATAATATTAGCCTATTTGCTGCTAAGGGGAGCAGGGTTGTAAGGGAGGGTGGAAGCAAATTTTGTAACTTAAAAATATATATGTGCATATGGATGAATTTGAAAAACTTTCATAAAATGTATTTGGAAAAATAAAATATCAATAAAAAAGATATTGTAGTAGTTTGCCATTTCCTTCTCCAGGTCATTTTATACATGAGGAAACTAAGGCAAACAGCTTTAAGTGACTTGAGCAGGGACATAGCTATTAAGTGTTTGAGGAAAGATTTGAACCCATGAGGATGAGTCTTCCTGACTCTTGGTCTGACACCTTGTTCACTGAGCCCCTTAGCTGCTCTATATATGTTTGCATAAGAAAATAATCATCCTCAGAACTCCAACCTTGGAAATGAGTTCTTTTGAATATAAACACATTTAGATTCCTATACTAGCCCCTGACTAAAATATTTTGTGTTTCATATCCCTTCCAGTTTTTCCATTTGGGTCATCATGCCATCTCCCACCTCATTGTTATCTCACTTCTCTACAACATGATTAGAAGCATTTGGAATGGCTTACAAAATGTATACAGGAAGACTTGCCTTCTAAATGTTGCCCTTCCCCTCTCCAAATTAGTGCCTTCTGTCTCTCAATTATCTCCTATATTTGTTAGTTTCCTGACAGATAGCGTACTAGGTGATCTTTGAAGGGGTGGGAGACAAGGATGGAAAGTTCTCCAAGATCTCCAAAATTTCCATTTATTAAACCAAATACAAGTGTTTAAATATCCTTCCCAGTCCCTGGTCCATTTCCACTCCCATGGCACTTAGTAAAACAATGCTCTGGTGCTAGAGGACACGAGGTGATAAAGGTTTACAGTATTTCCACACATAGCAGTCCCTTACATATATCTATCCTGTATATATCTTAGTTATACATAGTTTTGTTGATCCTACATATATCTTGGTTATACATTTTGTATATTTTTCTATATCTTTATTATATATAGTAGTGTCATGTTGCCTCTGCTGACTGGAATTTCCTTGAGGTCAGTAATTATTTTTGTCTTTCTTTTAATGATGAAACATCCATAGGGAACACAAATGCCAAGTTCAACATATCTTTCACAAAGCCATGTCAATCAATGTCAATGACCTCTCAGTCAACCAGCATCTGGTAATACCAGAGCCTTCCTTTCTGTTTCTTAGGGACACTCTTCACTATGTTATGTTGTTTCTTGAATTTTTATTAGAGTCAATTCCAATTATATACATGAATTTGAAAGTTTGTTCTTGGTCTATCCTTGACATATTTCAATGCTTAAAAGAGGGACTTGGCAAATTAAAAAAAGTAACCCAATTCTAAATATTTCAAATAATGTTTCAAATAACCTAAATATTTTGAATAATTCTAGTATGATATATGGGATAAATTTATAGTAGTCTGAATATTTATAGCATAATTCTGATATTTTAAATATTTATAACAATAATTCTAATATAAAGACAGTAATAATTCCAATATTTTAAATATTTTATGTCCTATATCCATTAAAATTTTAAGGAAGAAACAAAAGTTTATACAGAAAAACTCTTCCCCCACAATCCACTTATTTTCTTTTAGATAGACAAAGAAATCCAATAACTAATTAGTCCAGGAAAGGAAATAATTCAAATAAAAAAAATCAATAAAATGTTTATAAAGTGCCTGCCATGGGTTAAGCACTAGGCTTAGTAAGTATTGTAGATAGAAAGAAGAAAAATCAGTCCTTGCTATCACAAGTTCACATTCCATTGGAAGAGACATCATCCAAAAGCTATATAAAGTCAATAAAAATACAGGCATGTAATTGAATACATTGGATATATTGGAGATAATAGATTAAAGGAGATTTTAAAAAGGCTTCTTACAAAAGGCAAGATTTTATATGTAAAAGAAATCACAAAAGGCAGGGGGCCCAGAGAAGAATAGAATAAATTCTGGGCATAGGGAACATCAAGGGAAAACATTCAGAATTGAAATCTGGAGTGTTTTGTGTGAGGAAGGGCAGGGAGAACAGTGTCACTTGATTGTAAAGAATGGAAAATGGAGTAAAACGTAAGAAGACTGAATAAATAAGAAGGACCCAGATCACAAATGACTTCAAAAATAAACATGGGATATTATATTTAATTTTGGAGGTAATACAGAGATATGAGAGAATTTATTGATTAGGGAGGTGATAATGACATGGTCACACTAGTCTTTAGAAAGAATAATTTGATAATTGAATAAAGAGTGGATGGAAAAAGAGATGGAAGGAAAAATAAAAGGAATGGAAAGAAGGAGGAAAAGAATGAGGGAATAAAGGTCTCAATCTGTACATTAGTAGCACTTTTTTTTTTCCCAAATGACTTTATTTATGATATTGGTAATTTTCTGAAGGGGGGAAATAAAAGTAATTTTTAAACTCATGATCAAAGATTTAAATATTGAAATAGAAAAATTTTTTCATGATGTATATAATGTCAGTGAGATCCAGGGACGCCATAGAATGCAAATGTTCACCACAGAGCAAGTGACTGAAAATAAGATGTTGGCAAAAGTCATTCAGCTCTCTAGTGCAAGTATTATTAGCATCATTTTAAAGTTTGAATGAGGATGAAAATGTCTTTATACTATATATATAGTCACACAATTGGGATCCTGGGATCAAGTGCAGGAAAGGACCCTTAGTGAAGAAAGGATTCATTTTTCCCTAAAGTGTGATATAATTGCTAGGTCAGCTGTTTAAGGAGTTTAAGGAGTCATAATATAAAAGTTGTAGCACTTGAGACTTGGAGTCAGGGAGATCTGAGTTCAGTTGTTCCCTCAAAAAATCACTAGCCATGTAAGAGTAAAATGTGATGATCTCTCTGGTCCTTTCCACCTCTAATCTAGGATCCAATAACTTGAGTTCAAAATCTGACACTTAACCACTGTTGACTTTAGTTTCCTCAACTGTAAAACTAGAATCTGAACAGCACTCACCTCAAAAAAAATTGGTTGAGTATCAAATAGGTTGACATTTTAAGTTCCTGACTTGTAGCTCATCATTTTTCCTTCTTTTGAATATATCATTCAAATTCTTTGGTCTTCAGTTTCTTCATCTCAAACATAATGCCATTGGAGGAGTTGTCCTCTGACATCCCCCTCAATTTTAGAGGCATGACTGTAACAGTATGATGTGTGATTTTTCCCAATACTCTGCACAGACTACATTTTAGAACTCATTCTAAAGTCCCCAGATTTTTTTTTTTTAGGTTTTTTGCAAGGCAATGGGATTAAGTGGCTTGCCCAAGGCCACACAGCTAGGTAATTATCATGTGTATGAGATGGCATTTGAACTCAGGTACTCCTAGACTCCAGGGCCGGTGCTCTATCCACCTAGCCTCCCCTAAAGTCCTCAGATTTTAATCCATCCATTCATCTACACATCCATCCATCCATCCATCCATCCATAATCCATCTATCTATCCATCTATCTATCTATCTATCTATCCATCCATCCGATCAATCCACACCTCGTTTTCCAATTTTTCCTTATCTTCTCTCCAGTGAAAGTTAGAGCATTATGAGACTCCATTACCAGATATTATGTCCTTTAATTATCCATTTCAAAAGAGAAATGATAATTTAAGTAAAAGCACTGCTGTATACAACTAATCAATGCTTTTCAACAGACTATATTCTCCCTTTGGTCTTTGGAAGCCAGACAGATTTCAATTTGTTTCTGCCAGATTGGGAGCAGCAATAATCAGGAACACAATTCAATCATTTATTGATTAACATTTCAGCTCTATGGAGCTGAAGCCATCTGGTGGGAGGGCATTCTGGCAGACTGTGAGTAGTAGTTAATGGTCATTGTAGATGTGGCCCAAAAACAGAGGAATGAGCCTCTTCCCCTGCCATTAGAGGTAGGCTTCTATAAATAGCTCCACCAGAATTTGGACAGAGAAGGAGGTAGGATCTTATTGAGACTCTATCACTCCATGAAGACATTAGTTTCCTGGTGAAAACAAGTACCAGTCACTAGGCTGACATATTGATCAATGAATAGCTAATTTCACTGATAATCTGGGACTTGGGTTGGGGCAAGATACCTATCTCTCTTATTTTCACTGAATGCACAGGACTGCCTTACCCATAGGAAGCATTGCAGATGTGCTATTTAATTGACTTTGCTCTTTTTCTTTCATGCTTTTCTTCAGTTCTGGTGAGAGAGGTGAGGATATCAAGAGAACTCCTGCCAGAGACTCTAAGATTCTTTCTTTTTCTAAATCTAGTAGTATCCTACAACTTAAGTTCAAATTTTAACTCTGACATTTTCTACCTGTAAGACTCTGGGCAAGTCACTTAACCTGTTAGTTTGTTTTCTCAACTTTGAAGTAGGGAATATTAACAGCCTGACCTCACTGAATATGTGGCCCAGAAATATAGGCCTCAGTTAGACTACTCTTTGTGGTTCTTCTTGCTTATTTTAGGTGAAGGCAACTGAGGATGACTCTGACTTTCAAAGCCTTAAAAAGTTGGGGGAATTAGCTTCCAGAAGAAGAGAACTGGAGGAAATGCTAGGATTTTCTTGAAATCAGTTAATGTATAATGAAGTTCCAAGCCTTAAGAAGCAATAGTAGAGAAACAAACATCTACCCATCACTCATGCCATTTGAAAATGAATTTGCTTGGGCAAATGCTTTGTAGAAAGTGATAAATCTGAGTCAATTCTCCCAAGAGATCCAGATGTTTATAAAGAAGTTTATGTTGGGAGAGGGTATTTATTCTTCAGTTTTCGTTATAGCTTCAAAGTAAATATCCCTTAGTAAAAACTAATACATACATACATACATACATATATATATATATATATATATATATATATATATATATATATATATATATATATATATATATCCTTACTGGCTTAGAAAAGTTATCAGAAAGTCAGATAGCTCATCACTTCTGTACTTGGAGCCACAGATTACATCATAGTCTATGATCTCTTGTACTGAAGACTCTTACTTGAATATATTATTTTGCTGAGGGTAGAAGGAGGAATAACTAAGTAATGAAAGCTAAACTGAATCAACCAATCAGTCATCCAAAATTTATTAAGCATCCATTATGAACTAAGCATGGAACCAAATGGAAGGAATAAAAAGAAGGGGAACAGCCATTCCTTCTCCTAGGGACTTCATTTTCTAATGGGATCACATGTAAATGTTATCTAGTATGTAAATAACTAGGTATGTTGAACCTTTACTCAGAGTAGATGGAGAGGTAATTTTGGTGAGGAAGAGAGAGAGGTATGGACAAGAAAAGTCTCAGGAAATGACTCCTATGGGATATAGTACTTGGATTGAACTTGAAGGAAACAAGGAAACCATGATGAGGAAGTGAGGAAGGAGAAAATTTCAGGCTCAGGGGAAGGGAGGAACACAGAATAGCCAATAGAAAGGCAGAGGGATGTTGTGTTTATGGAACTGCAAGTAGGTCAGTGTAGATGGGTTATTGAGAGTGTATAGAAGGGAGTTAAGTGTAAGGAACCTGGAAAACTAAGGAAAAAAAAATTAACAATAGCAAACTTCCTAGCACTTATATAATCTGTAGAAGTTAACAAAACTCTTTCCAAGTATTATTTCTTTTGCTCTCCCCATAACCTTGTGGAGTATGGATTATTACTTTTCCCATTTCACAGATGAGGGAACTAAGATTCACAGAGATTACAGATTTACCCAAAGTCACACAGCCAGGGTGAATAGGAGGCAAAAATTTAACCCAAGTCTACCTGACTCCAAGTCTCACAAGCTTCAGGAGGCTAGGTTGGGAAATTTCAGAGGATAGTCTATTTTTTCTAATTGGTCAAAATTTACCTTCAAATACATTTATCCTTTAGTATTTAAAGATGATTTTACTCCCTTCCATATGGTCACTGCTTTGTGGGAAGCACTGATTAAACACTAACTATATACTTAGTGTCATTGTACAGTAGATGTCCCTGGCAGGAGGAAGACCTGAGTTGAAGAGCTGCCTCTGTCAAGTTTCCTATGGGAACCTAGGTAAGTCACTAAATCTCTTAGCTCTCCAGGCAACTGTTGAAGAACATAAATTATAAAGTGGGGGATGATTTAAATTGGCAGAGGGAAGCTGATAATTACCAATACTGATGAAATCATAAGAACATTGTTTGCAATTTATATCTGACCTTTCATAACTTCATTTAGAATTTTCTTGGCAAAGATAAAAGTGTGGCTTGCCATTTCCTTCTCTAGGGGAACAATTTTATCATGTAATCAGAATTACTTTTATAGAGTTACACAAATGGGGAGTATTTCAGGCTGAATTGGAACTGAGGTCTTCCTGACTCCAGGACTAATGCTCTATTCATTGAACAAGAAGCTGCCTAAATCATAGGAATAGGATCATGAAAATGATCATGGTGGCAGGGGTGGTGAGAGTGATGTTGCTGTTGCTGAGGTTGATGACGGTGGTGGTCAAAGCTAGACTGTATTCAACTCCTTAAGATTTACAAAGCATATATATATATATATATATAATCATTCCAACTGATTCACATTGCATTGAAGTTAAGATGGCTGATTTTTAATTGCTAAGTTAATGGTATGGTGAACATGGTTTTGTAGATTTAGATGGTTTATTTTTGTTTATTTTTGTTAAATTGATTTTTTTGAATGATGAAAATATGGACTGAGCTGGCTGTATGGAGGAGGTGTTTCTTGTACCAGAACTCAAAGAATAGTTAGAATTAAATGAAAGAACGTTTTTTCCATTAGCAATTTTCCATGAGTGAGTCTCATTCAGCCTGCCAAATCATGTTGCCAGACTGATCAATGAATATTTCTAAAATCCATTCATTGAAATACAGTTTATACTTCTGAGCCTTTCTTGTTTGCTATCATTTCATAGACTGTGGGAAAGCTCAGAGGCTCCTGGGTAAATTGTTTCTTTACTTGAGCAGTGTAATACTCATCACTTAGCACAGTGCCTTACTCAATGAAGCCTCTGTTTGCATTTGATTTTCCCCACCTTCATTAAAGTCATTAGTATCCATCAGAAAATGCTAAAATATTTAGACTGACATATTGACTAAATATAGACAACAGAACTGGTGTCCTTGTTCCTTCAGTCTCTGATATGCAATGTTATTTTTCCTGTAAGAAATCCTATTAGAACTTTCTCTGAAGCTCATGGAAGCCTAAACTTTCAGACTCAGAAGCCTTATCTAGGCCCATGCCCCTATTTTATTCTTTTTACAATGTTATTTATTGATGAGTTGTTTTCAGATAATTTTCATTTCTGGATAAAACTTCCCAAGAAGACACAGTTATTATGCAAACTTCTCTTGTAAGGTGCAGAAAACAGTATTGAAGCAAGACGACTTCACATGATTGCATTTCACAACAAATAAAACATTCTTCTCTAGTATTCCCTTTGCCAAGAAAAATAAAATGCTATGTAAAATGGAATATTTAATGTTTGGGGAATTAGAGTACTTACATTATATTCTAACTCTGCCACTAGATAGCTGTGTAAATTTGAGTAAGACTTCATTTTCTGAATGTTCTTGGAGAGCCTATGTAATAAACTATAGTATAGTGGATAAAACTCCAGAAAGATCCGGATTCTTTTCTGTTCTTTTTTTTTCCTTTTACCAGTAATCATTAGATTAAATCAAAATCTCCCAAAAAATGAACTCTGTTGGAGTAACGATAATTACTATTCCTGTCTGTTTTGATATATAATTGTTGATCAGATATTCAGTTATTTTCAACTCTTTGTGATTCCATGAACCATGTACTTTAAATCTTTCCATGTACTTTTTCCCTTGTACTCCATGTACTTTAAATCTTTCTATCCCACCACAGTTTCTTGAAGTCATTGAAGTTAGTGTTCATTGACTCCATGATATTATCTATCCACTTTATCCTCTGTTATTCCCTTTTCTTTTTGCCTACAATTTTTCCCAACAGCAAGGTCTTTACCAGTGAGTCCCATCGTCTCATTTTCTGGTCAAAGGATGTAAGTTTCAACTTCAGTATTTGAACTTTCAATGGATAGCCTAAATTAATATCTTGAAGTATTGACTTATATTCCTTGTTATCTAAGGGATTCTCAAAAATCTTCTCCAGCACTACAATTCAAAATATTGCTTCTGTGACATTATTTTCTTTATTGTCCAAATCTTATAAGCTAAATATTGCTCCTGTTAAAAATATAACTTTAACTATATGGACCTTTGTCAGAAAAGTAATCTCTCTCCTCCACATTTGTCATAGTTTTCCTTGCAAGGAACGAGTATCTTGTAATTTCATGCTTGCAATCACCTTTAACAATGATCTTTGAGTCCAAGAATATACAATAGGACATAGCTTCTATTTTAGCATCTTCTTTTTGCTAGGAAATGATGCAAACAGTTTCCAAGATCTTATTTTTGAGGTGTTACGCATTCTCCTCTTTCATATTCAGCAATAGACTTCTTAATTCCTCTTTACCTTCTGCCATTTGAGTGGGATTTTCTGCATGTATGAGTTTGTAGATATTTCTCCCAGATACTTTTATTCTAGTTTTTAATTCATTCAGTCTGGCCTTTTGCTTGTTGTACTCTGCATATATTTTAGTAAAGAATATGATACTATATAGCATTGTCAATATTTTGTTTTTGCAAGGCAGTAGGGTTAAGTGACTTGCCCAAGGCCACACAGCTAGGTAATTATTAAGTGGCTGAGGCCGGATTTGAACTCAGGTACTCCTGACTACAGGGCCAGTGCTCTATCCACTGTGCCACCTAGCCACCCCTTCCTTTCTCAATCTTAAACCAACCAGTTCCTCCATTTTTGATTCTAACCATTGCTTCTTGCTTTGCATATAGATTCCTCAGGAGACAAGTAGCATGATTTGGTTCCTTCCTACTCTTTGAGAGTTTGACACATTTTGTTGAGTTCATACAAATATTTGAAGTAGAAATCACATGTCTTTTTCTCGAACTCTCTGACTTTCCCCATAATACAGAGAATGATGACAATTGGGTGGCTAGTTTCTCTGTCTTTTTGAACTTTACTGGTTAGAGCAATTAGGTGGTACAGTGGGTAGAGCATCAGCCTTAAAGTCAGCAGGACATGAGTTCAAATCTAGCCTCAGACATTCACTCAAATCCAATTCATATCTTTGTTATGGCTTCACTTCCCTGATATCATGGTTCTTCTTCAAGAACAAAGCATAAACATCATCCTCAATTTTCTGGTAATTCTTGGTTCACAATCTTCTGAAGCCTCTCTTGCAGCATCTTAAGCAGAATCTTGCTGGTGTGTGATATGTATACCATGTTATATGAGGGAAATGAATAAGTCATTTCACCACTGCTGACCTCAGTTCATTGGATCTCGGTTTAGAATAGTGTCTAATGTCATTTTTTGATCTAAATACATAAACCCTGACCCATAAACCTTGTCTTATTGTTAACATATCTGAAATATTTATCTAGGTTTTTTTTTAGAGTGGAACTGTATTTAAGAAGGAAAAAAGGAAGATAAGTTTGTGTAGGTGTAGGTAGGTGATGTGTAGTATGTATGTGCATGTGTGTGTGTGTTTGCATGTGTTTGTGTATGTATGTAAACATCTCATAAGGAAGGTGCTGGTGCATTCATTTTTCATAGAGTCCTGAGAGTCAGGAATTGAAGCTTGAGTGTGAGTTGAAAGACAATGGAGACTTGAAGGTGAAGGAATGAAGGTTGCTGAGTAAATGTGGCAGAGTAGTGGTGGAAAGTTCTGAGTCTTTTTTCATCCTCCTCCTTGTATCTTTCCTCTTCTTTCCCTCTCCACAATCATCCCAAGAGAGTGGACTCTCTGTACAATCTCCCCATCCCAGCATATAAGATATTCCCTGAAGGACAAAGAGTTGAGGACAATGCAAATAATAACAGAGGCAACTCTGAAGCCTGGCTTACAGCATCTTAAGCCAAATCTTGCTGGTGTGTGATAGATATGCTTAACATACAGTATGAGGGAAATTGGTAAGTCATTTCAAGTCATTCAAGAAGGCAGCTCAAAGCCAAAACAATAACATGAAATGAGGGCAAGTTTTACCCAAGAAAAAGGATGGCAACATCTCTAGAAAGACTGTTTATAAACTTACAACGAGTACAAATATAACTGCACTAATTACGTTGGATCTTCCTCCAAACTGAAGTGTTGGATCCAAATGAGATATTTATGAATGGGAGTCAACTATTGGGGGACCTCTAGGATCTTTTTATGGAAGAGGTGTTTTCTTTCTTGACATTACAATCTCAACAGAGTACCCATTTAAACCACTTAAGGCTACATTTAGAACAAGAATTTATCAATATAATATTAATAGTCAGGGAATAATCTATCTGTACATTCTAAAGGAATGTATCTTCACTATTTCTAATGTTCTTTCTATCTACTTCTCACAAATTTCAACCCTGCTGACCACCTTGTGGGAAGTTTTACCAGTCAGTATTATATATGACCATCAGAGCAAAACATGATAGAATAGCTAGGCAATGGACCAAAAGATACCCAATAAAGGAACAGAGGAACCTCCTACTATGGATCTTAGGCATACTTCTCAGCAAACACATTCACCAAATGCATAAGTATCCTTTCCCCTTCTCTGTGGACTTATTTTTATGATATTTTGAACCACTTTGTGATGATATGTTTTCCTTTCTTTCCTTTTATCATTTTTATTTTATTATCCCTCCTGTTCAGTTTTATAACTTGAGAAGTTGTTTCCTGTCCTGTAGATGGGCATTTTCTGATCTTTGTTTGTTTTCAGAGAAAAGAATGATGTATTAGTAATAGCTTAGGGCTTTGTCACAAAGTTATATTCATGTGCCTTTTTTTTTTCTTTCGTGTGGTCTTTGGGAAAACAAAACAAATTCAGAATTATGCCTCATTTCTACTTCAATATAGTGTTTCTGGATAATTTTTTGGGGTACTGAAGTCTTTAATAGTGCATTTATGGTACTGGGAACCAGTCATCTACAGTCACTGTGTATTACTGAGTCTTTCTGTATTACTAGACTTCTGTGTCCCACACAAAAGACTCTTGGCTTGAACAAAATAATATGTATTTTTGATTCACTTAAAGCGCATGTAAATTTCTTAGGGATATGACACCTTTTGCTGTGGATCAGTTGATATACACTTATTTTGCAATAGTACTCAAGAAAATATTGTGTGCAGAGAAGGAAAAAAGAAAGGAAGGACAGAAGGAAGGGAAAGAGGGAGAGAGAAAGGGAACATGTCAAAATGGCCTATTTTTTGTTAGGCACTCTACAGATATCTAATTTAATCTTCATTACAACTTGGTAGATTCTATTATTTTCATCTTTTTACCACTGAGGAGTATGAGGAAAAAGGAATTAAAATACTTGCTCATGAGGACAAAGACACTGACAGACCTCAGTTTGATGTAAGGAAAATCTTCCCCAAATGAAAAATGCCATTGTAATGGACTAACAGAGTAAGCCATGTATTTCCTTTTCCCTTAAAGTCTTTTATCTTAGCCTTGCTGCTAGTAATATTTCAGAACTGTTACCAGGATGCTTGCTGGTATAAGTAGACAAGATAAGCAAATTATGGAATATGGAATACTATGTTGACTTATGAAAGTATGAAAGGGATAATTTCAGAGCAGCCTGGCAGGTCTAGTACAAACTGATAAAGTGAAGTGAGAACAAGAGAGCAATTATACAAGTATATGCAAATAATACGGGTGTCAAGCTCATGTCCCCCAAAATTCCAAGTGGCTCCCAAAGCTTATTAAGACATAATTGGAAAATGTTTAACAGCATACATAAAAACACAATTCAAATTAATGCTAATCTGGGACTTTCTAAGTCAACATGTGACAGTGATATTAATTTCTTACTTGACTTAGATAACAAAAATTCCTTGATTTTACAAAACCATGAAGGCATGTGGTTATTCCACTTTCCAATACTTCACTTTCTTAAAATAAGATGAAGAGTCACATTCACACTTATAATTTTCTGAGTATAGTAACCCAGAGAAACACAAACTAAATATAGGTCAACATCTCATACTATGTGCCAAGATGATCTTCAAATGGAGACAAAAATATAAAGGATGATGTCATAAGCAAATTAAAGAAGCATATCAATGATTATAGGGAGAATTCATGAATATACCTTGCATAGTTCATTAATATGTCAGAGGCTCATAAGCAATAGAATGAAAAAAATTCTTAAAAGGACAATTTTGTTTATGCATTTCTTATAAAGCTCTTACAGAAACCAAATTAATGTTGTTAAATAGAAGAGAACCATCTAATTGTGGAGAAATGTAAAATTTTTCTAGTAGAAGTCTTCAAAAATATATGTGTATAGATATAGGAATGTACATAAATATGTATGCACATATTTTAGCTGTGCTTTTATGTAAATATATGAACATACATATATAGCATTCCAAATTTTAAGAATAAGAGCTTATCTCTAATCAACAAATGGTCAGAGGTTATAAATAGGCAATTTTCTGAGGAAGAAACCAAACTCTTAATATCATATAGAAAATGCTTTAAAAACTAACAAAAATATACAAATCAAAACAAATTCAAGATTCTAATTCATATCATCAAATTAGGCAAAGTTGACCATAAAGGAAAATTGCAGATGTTTGAGAGACTATGAGAAATTAGGTACAGTAATGTAATGCTAAAGTTGTGAACTGGTCTAACCATCTGGAAGGCAATTTAGGATTCTGACTTAAAAAAAAACAATTAAAAATCCATACCCTTTGAATCAGAGATATCCCTAGTAGGTCTATATGTGAAAGAAATTTTTTAAAAAAGGAAAAATGACTCAGATATACAAATATATTTAATAGTTCTTATAGTTGTAGCAAAATGCTAGAAATTAAAGGGACTTCCTTTAGTTGTAAAATGACTGAACAGATTATGACACATGAACATAATACTATTTTGACCTAAGAATATATGAAAGGGATGATTTCAGAGAAGCCTGGGAAGACATGTAGGAGCTGATACAGAGTGAAGCAATTACACAATATGAACATTACAAAGACAAAGAACTAAAAAAAAAAACAAAGACAAAGAACTTTGAAAGACTTCAAAATGTTATCAACTCAAAGACCAAGTTGGATTCCAAAGGATTCAAGATACACCATACTACCCTCATCCATGCAGAGAAATGAAGCATTAAATATGTATATTGAAACCCATTTTTTGGATAGTGATAAGTTTTTGTTTAGATTTAATATACATAAACACACACACATATAGTCTGAGGTTTTTAGTTCAGTTTCATCTTTTTCCTTCAGTAAAGCAGTTGAGGAGAGAAGATTGCTTTTTGTTGATTAAATATAAGATCAAAAATGAAATACTAACTCAGAGGCAAAATGATGCTAGTACACTTTTTCAATCTCTGTACATATAAAGATTGAAACATAATGACCACTGAGAGTAATTAGTAAATAGATTTTAATATTCCAGGTGAGCCCCTTCTGTTGCCCTTCCTTTCCCACTTGTTTTTGTCTGTCTTTTGTATTTTCACTATTGGCAACTTCCAAAGAACCGGGGCCATTGATTTAATGTTTTATTTTTTTTTTCAATTATCAAGGGGAAAGGAAAGGAAGAGGTATGGGAATAAATAGTTAGTGAGAACCTACTTAAGAATTTCCTATGTCATTTTATCTGAATGACAAGGCTGTGAGGTAGATGTTAGTATGATCCTAATTTCATAGTTAAGGAAACTGAGGTGTGTGTTTTGCGTAGTTACAGAGTTAATGGCTTAGTCTGAATTTGAACTCAAGTTTTCTTGATTCCATTTTGTAACTCCAAATGACCACCAAGAAAGAAAAAGAAAATCAAAAGAAAAAAATTAAACTCATAAATCAAACATTCAAAGTCAAAAGAGAAAATTACTTTTTTTGGTCATGACCAAAAATGTACTTCTCATTTTGCATTTTTAATCCATCACCTCTTTGACAGAGTTGAGTAGAATATTTCATTATCAGTCTTCTAGAATCACAGATTGTTATGGCATGTATTAGAATTTTCAAGACTTCTAGAGTTGTTTTTCTTTATACCATAGTTGGTATGTAAATTTTCATGGTTCTGCTCACTTCACTCAGCATAAGTTCCCAGAGATCATTCCAGGTGGAGCTCATGATTTCTGTGGGGGTTTATATTTATTTGGGTTTTTGAATTTTTATTTTTTATCATGATTCCTTCCCAAAGGATTTGGGAATATTTACAGGATAAAACACATGAAAAAAATGGAAAAAAAATTAATAAGATAAAACAGAGACCATACAAAGCAGTCTCAGAGAGTTTGATGCCACCCGGTCTCTCAGCACTGAAGAAAATAATTCCCTAAAAATATAAAAAGGAACAAAGGGAAGCTGATGATTTTGTGATAAATCAAGAAGAAGTAATAAAACAAAACTAAAAGAATGAAAAACTAGAAGAAAATGTAAAATAGCTCATTGGAAAAACAACTGACGTGGAAAACAGATCCAGGAGAAAAAAATTAAAAATTATTGAGTTACATGAAAGCCATGACATTATTTTCATGATATTATCAAGGAAAACTTCTCTGATATTTTTGAAGCAGCAAAATAGAAATTGATAGAATCCATCTGAAAGAGATCCCCAAAGAAAAACTGCAAGCAATGGAATAGCCCAATTTCAGAGCACCCAAGTAAAGGAGAAAATATTGCTAGCAGTCAGAAAGAAACAAATATTGCAGAGCCATAGTCAGGACAACACAAGATGTAACAGCTTCTCCATTCAGGGGTTGTAAGGCTAGGGATTTGATATTCAGGAAGGCAAAAAATCTTGGATAACAAACAAGAATCAATCAGCCAGCAAAACTGAAACTACTCTTTGAAGGGAAAATATGAATATACAATGAAATGGGAGACTTTCAAACTTTCCTGCTGAAATGACCAGAGCTGAACAGAAAATTTGATCTTCAAAAACAGTATTCAAAGTGTAATAGATTTAATGATGTTGAACTGCTTATATACCTCCATGGGAAGATGATTCTGATAACTCATAATGAACTTTCTCATTTATTAGGGTACTTAGATCAGATAGATATACAGACAAGGCACATGTGGGAGTTGAATTTGAAGGAATAACATATTAAAAAGATGAAATTAATGCATGAAAGAAGAATTACTGGGAGAAAGAGAAAAGGAAGAGGTTGGGTTGTTTTTTTCAAATAAAGGAAGCAAGACAAATTTTTTGTAGTGTAGTGGAAGAGAGGGGAAGTAAGGGGAAAGTGAGCAATCCTTTCTCTCAATGTAATTGGCTAAGAGAGGGAATAAGATATACTCCATTCAGTATAGAATTCCATCTTCTCTAGAGAAAAACAGGAGAGGAAAGGGACTGGGAGTAGATGATAGAAGGGAATAATAATTGAGTGAGGGAGAAGTCAGATGCAATAGGTTTTGAGGACAGACAGGAAGAAAGGTGTGACAGGATAAAATAAATGGGGCAGTGGGAGTTAGGATGGAGGGAAATACAGTTAGCAAGAGTAACTGTGGGGAAAAATTGTAACAAGTTTCTCTGATAAAGATCTCATTTCTCAAACATAGAAAATTGAGTCAAATTTATTAAAAAAGCAATCTCCAAATGATAAATGCTCAAAAATATGAACAATGTTCAGACAAGGCCTTCAATGCTATTTACTTAAATAATTTTTTTCAAAAATGTCTTTACTCACTATTGATAAAGTGAAACGCAAGTTGGAACAATTCTGAGTTACTTCCTTATACTAATTGGATTGGCTATTAAAACAGAAGGAGAAAATGACAAATATTAAAAGGGATGTAGAAAAAATGCTACATTAATATACTGTTTGAATCTGTGAAATGATTCAACAATTCTGCATACCAATTTGGAATTAGCAGTACCATGACCAGGTCTATATTTCAGAAGATATGAAAAGCAGCAAGGAAGAAAACCTATCTCTATAAGAATATGTTTTGGAGGTCTTCTCTAGTGGCGAAACTCTAGATTGAGGGGATGGATGCTCATTGGTTTGGCAACAATTTGTGGTATATGATTAAGATTAAATGATTTTCAATTACAAGAAATGATGAACAGTATGCTTTTAGCAAAAACCTTACATGAGCAGATTCAATGGGAAATGGACTAATTATAAAGTAACAGCAATGATGTAGGATGATCCTCTATGAATCACTTACCTTTTCTCAATAATACTAGATCTCGGAAGGACTTATAATAAAGAATACTATATATTACAAAGATCACTGATACTGTGTCTAATATAGATTGAAGCATAGTTTTTTATACTTTAATTTTCATGAAATTTCTCTTTTTTGAGGTGGCTATGTTTATTTTTACAACATAACTGTTGTGGAAATAATTTTCATGGCTACCTATTTTTAACTTATATCAAATAACTAGCTTTCTCCATGATGGATAGTGGGGTGGGAGGAAGGGAGAGAATTTGAAATTCAGATTTTAAAAGTGAAAGATGATAGAGTAATTGAAAAAAAAATTCTTAATTTAGAATCAGGAGGATCTGACTATAATTAAGACTCAACTATTTACTACTCAGGTTCTCATCAGACAAGTCATCCTATTTCTAAGACCTAGTGTCCTCACTTTTTTTTAAAAGGGTGGACTCAATGACCTCTAAGTCCTTACTTGATGCTCAGTTAATGTTATTATGATAACATAATAACCATAACAGCACTAATGCAGGCACCAAATGCAAATTTAATATACACATCGGTAGCTTGATTGTCAAATATTACATCGAGGAATGATGACTGTTTTCTTGAAAGAAAGAATCTATATTAAAATGAAATCAGTTGTCTGAACTCCCCCAAAATATCAATGGATTAAACATGAGTGCTTTATTGGATCATAAACTAAATGTGAAATTATAAAATGATGTGGGTCACAAAATGACAGTGCAAATTTATGCCAAATAAGAATAAAAATAAAAGTACTTGGTGACTAGTATTAATAAGAAGCTAGTCCTACCACTCTTCATCATAGCCAGAATATATTTGGAGTATTATTTTAATGTCTGGATATGACACTTGAGTCAGCTAAATGGTGCAATGGATGGAGCACTGAGCTTAGAGTCAGAAAGTCAGAAAGTAGTCAGAACACTTTGAGTTCAAATACCACTTCAGAAACTTAGCTCTGAGACTTGGGACATGTAACTTCTGTTTGCCACTGGAGAAAAAAATGGCAAATCCCTCTAGCATCTTTGCCAAAAACATAAATGTATGGACCTTTGTCCAAGGGTTCATGAAGACATGTGGGGTGGCTAGGTGGCATAGTGGATAAAGCACCAGCCCTGGAGTCAGGAGTACCTGGGTTCAAATCTGATCTCAGACATTTAATGATTACCTAGCCATGTGGCCTTGGGCAAGCCACTTAACTCCATTTGCCTTACAAAAAAACCCTAAAAAAAAGAGTTAGACATGACTGAAATGACTGAACAGTAAAGACATTTGAAGAAGGATATTGATGAGTTAGAGAGCATCCAGAGGAAAATGTGGATAATGGTGAAGAACACTGAAGTCACTATATAAGGATTGGGCTGAAGTAACTGAAATAGTTGAGAACAGAAAACATTGAGTAGGGAAAGTGATACAGTCTTCAAGCATTACAAGGTTTGCCATAGGGAAGAAGGATTCGATTTGTTTGGCTTGGACTAAAGGACAATACTAGGACCAATAACTGATTTATCACTACTGAAATGGTGACGGGGAAAACAAACAAAGACACAAACAAAAGTCAAATTTGATTAAGGATGACTTTGAGACATTTATTTGCCTTCCCCTCCCCACACGATTAGAACTAGATAAAGACCTTGACTGCAAGAATCTGTCATCATGGTCATTATATACATAAATAAAGAAGCTTCCAACTATATAGTGAATTGTTTCTTCCAGAAGCTGAAAGGACATTTCCTGCATGAAATTTCACAATACTGTATTTGACCTAGAAGTTTAATGTGGAGAATTAAACTTATAGCAACTCATTATTGAATCCCTTACAGACAGAGGAAAAAGATGAACCAAATGTTGTCATATAAACACATTATATATATATATATATATATATATATATATATATATATATATATTATATATATGTATATATATATGCCCATATATCATACATATTTAAAAAGTATCTAAAATGATATTGAAGCATATGATTGCCAGAGAAAAGTTGTTAATCTAGAAAAAATCATACTACATTGGTTATAAACTCAATATATGGAATGATGGGATGTTGAGAAGACTTATGGACATTTTGAACACATAAGGTCAAGAGTTCCACTATCTTAATTGGTTGCTAAGGTCCCAGAGGAGCAGACACAAAAGTGACATAGCTAAAGTTGATAGGTCTTTGTGGATACCTTCTCATTCAATGAAAGAACCTCCTTCTTAATACCTAGAATAAGTTGCATGGTGTTTATAAATGCCCCATAATCTGTCTTTCCAAATCATTTCCTTTACATATCAGCATTTTTTTTCAGAAACAGTTCCCTTACTTTCTCCATAGAAGCCTAAGGTACTGATTTTTACTGTTATATCAGGAAATATCCCTATAAATTAGACATCATAAAGTGAAATGGGCTAGCTCAAGAAGCAGGATTATAGGATTGTAATTCTAGGGTTTACAGGAATTCCCAAGGTGATCTATTTACACAAAGTAGGAACATAGCATCATAAATTTAGAACCATAAGACCCCTTGAAATTCATATTGACCAATCCCTTCAAATCAAAGGATCACATTAGGATCATAGATTGTCCACTAAATCATGACTTAGAGGTTATCTTTTCCAATTCAATCATTTTACATAAGGAAATGAGGGTCCAGAAAAATGAAATAAATTATTCAAGATTAATAAGGTTGGAAGTGAATGGTTGAGATTCAAACTGAATTATTATGATTCTAAATATAGCAGAAACACTGAATAGTCTTTCTCTATTGTGCTATGCTGTTTTCCCTCAAAAAAAAAGATCTTAAAACAGATGCTGTGATAAAGCATTGAGTAGATATTATAGAAAGTATTATAGTTAGGAGGCAGATTTATGTTTTATCTTAGTCCTCTTTCAACTCTGAAAGTTTGTGATTCTTTAATCAAGTAAAGTAATTAAAGCATATTTTATTTGCAAGGCAATGGGGTTAAGTGGCTTGCCCAAGTCCTCACAGCTAGGTAATTATTAAGTGTCTGAGGCCGGATTTGAACTCAGGTACTCCTGACTCCAGGGCCTTTGCTCTATCCACTCTGCCACCTAGCTGCCCCAAGCATATATTTCTTAAAGGAACATTGGGAATTCTGGTTTGAGTCACAGGACAATGGGAGACTGTATTCATTGATCCTCAGTTTCCAACACCATCTTTTATTAAGTTTGACTCTGGGTTTCCAAGACCATTAAAATTGGGTTTGTTTTCTTAACGTGATATTATACATTTATATTATAGGTTTCCAACATTGCTTTAATGTCATTAAATCAGTGCTTGCCGATTGATTTATTTTGAAAAGATAAAAAACCCTCCAAGACAGCTTCTTCTTAATTATTTTACTGATTCATCACTCACAAATTAAATTCTCCTTTTAACTTATGGGCAAAACTTAACTTATTAACATCCAACCTCTAAGTGTCCCCTCATTTTCTAAGATGGATAAGGAATTAAGGATCAGTGATTTTTGCAGTGCCCCCTATGTGTATGTATAGGAAGTCATTAGATTGCTCAACAATAAACATGCCTCTGGAGGTGTTGTCTAAAGATTCTAACAAATGTGATAATACATTGTGTGGATATTATAGAAAGGATTGTAGTTTGATTACAGATTGTAGTAGATTTTCTCTGATGGGGTATGTGGAAAACAACATGGACATAAATGTGTACAATGAATGTACAGAATCAATGGAAAGGTACATTATGTGATAGGAGGGTATTGGCAAATGGAGAAACTTGGATAGATTTCATATAGAAGGCGGGGTTTTTGCTGAGTCTTGGAGAAAGCCAGAAAAAAAAAACTAACAGGTAGAACTGACAGGGGATGGGGACAGCCAGTATATAATGGGAGACAGAATATGGTGAAAAGAAAAACAAAAAGGTTTGGATTAAAAAATTCATGGGAAGGAATAGGTTTAAGGAGACTGGAAAGATGGGAAAGGGTTCAGTTATTACACTCTCTTCTGGGGATACAATGACAAAAATGAAATAATCATTGTCCTTAGGGAGTTTAAATTTTCATGAAGGAGATAGTATGATTCTATGATCTTATGGTTCTATGTTCTTCTATATATAAAATTATAATATCTACATACATACACACACAATATGTACAGAAATAACTAGAAGCTAATTTGGAGTTGGAGAGAAGAAACCACTTCAGGACCTTGGAGAGCACACAGTACTAGCATGGGCCCTGACAAATCAAATGTTCCAGCAAAGGAATTTGAGAAAGAGCAATTTATGACTGCTTGACTTTGTGCAAATTATTTAACTTCTCTTAACCTCTTTATCTGTAAAATTATGTTGACATTTATTATTGTAACTTAAATACTAAGTGATTACATTTCATGATCAGAATCTCTGAGTTGAAAGGCACATGAGAGATAAGTCTTTCTGCATCAATTCAACAATAATTTATTAAGCAATTACTATGAGAATGGCACTGTTCTAGGCACTGAGGATACAGAATCCTATTAGAGGTATCCTAGGACCAGGTAATTCTATCAGTTCTTAATATACCTCGAAATTTATCATCTACAACAAATTAGGGCTCAATATATTATTTTATTGAGTATATAGGCTTAAGTATTAATTATTGAAAATAAATTTAAAAATGTTTTATGTATGTATGTATATTTATGAAGAGCCAGTTGTTAAATATTTGCAAATCCACTCCTGGATTTGCCTGAAATGAGTCTGGTCTTGAATGAACTTATATTTTTCTGATGTTGGCAAGTTGCAAGAAAGGGGAAATACCATTTATCCTGAAAAAAAAAAAATATATATATATATATATATATATATATATATATATATATAAAGAAAATATTCAAAGGGATGTAACAACTGGAGAAGAATTAAGAGATGATAACAAAACTTTCAACCCTGAAGGAAACTTAACTTGGAATTCCAAGAGAAGAGTGAAATACAATTTAGGTCTCTAGTAAGCCTATCATAGAAAGGGATGTATAAGCAATTACAAGCAAACTAGTTAATTTTGACAGTTAAAGCTCCTTTCTTATTAATATACAAGACATTACAGAGTTAGAAAGACAGTATGTAGTGACTACATGCAGTACCTTTCAATAAGATACATCCATGCACACAATATCCATACCTATTTACTGATTTTTCAGTTGCATTAATCTGGAGACTCCCTATCAGGAATATGTTGATCAAAATACCACCCACCCTAGTTCCATGACTGTATCTCAAAATATGCATTCAAGAGTGAGTTCTAAACTTGGGCTCTGCTGTCTGCTAGCTAACACTTGTTTTAGTCACTTAGTTCAATGATATGCTTAATCTAGCATGGTGTTTTCCAACATGCTTGTCTTCTTCCCTAACGTTCTGAGTGATCATTTGTTTTGCTTTCTTGAATCCCAGCAGGAAATTCCGCCCCAGATGTTCACGGCATACTTACAAGATATTTTCCCCTTCCCAACTGTGATTGAAATAGAAATAATTCACTCTGAAGTCGAGATGTGCATATAATATCATTAGTATTTTTCCCCTTGTCTGCAGGAGAGATAAAAAAAAAAAGAAAAGACTGATGACTGCTCATTTCTATCACCTGGGTTATACCTGCAAAACTTAGGATGTTGGAAATGGGGAAACTGGAAATGCTTTCATGGGCATTGCTGAAACTGATTTCAAAAGGAAGATTCTTCCCTTTCTGCTTACAGGAATGAGGGTAGTTCTACATTCTATTTGACATTAAGAACATATGATTTATATCAGAACTTTCCCTGATATGGTCTCCTGCAAAACATTTATTAAGTAACAAACATGTTCAAGTGATAAACTGGGTGATACAGATATAAAAACAAATGGAATAGTCCTTGCCTTTAAGGAACTTATATTCTATCTGGAAAGATAAAATATGTACTTTTATTATATATTAAATCTGTACAAAAGAAACACAAGGTAATTTTGTGGTAGTGTATAGCCAACAATTAAGGGAAGAGGGAAAGTTCATGTAAGAGGCAGTATATGAGTTGAGTTTGGGGGGAAAAAAACCTCTCTTTCTTATGGAATTTTCTTATTTTTTCAGGAAACCACTGCAGGAAATCATAGTTTCCTAAAACATGAGTCCTAATTCATTGCTAATCCATAACAATCCTCTACAACATAAATAACAATCATATGCACCAGACTCTGGCCATAAGACTCTGAAGTGTTGGCCAAACCACATCATCTTTTCTTTTTTTATTGTACTTTTTTTATGCAAATGCTTGTTTTAGTCTTTAAATTAAAAATAAAATAAAAAATTTAAATATAATTGCCAAATTCTTAACAAAGTAAATGAAAATATATTGGAATGTGAATGCTACTAATTAATATCTGTTTTCTAAGTCATTGTGTGATCCAGAGTAAGATGTGTATTGTTTACTTGCCCCCCCCCCCTTTATTTGAGTTTGATACCACTGTTTTACATCCTAGGTGGACTAGTCCAAAACTTTGGACAGACTTACACAACTGGTAATTATTGTGCTTCCCTCTGTTATATCCCCTCATAATTATTCCATATACAAAATTTGATGTCATGTTGCTTCCATCATGAGATTGAAATCTTGAGGGCAATGATGACTTTTACCTATTTTTTTAATCCTGAGTGCTTTATTCAGTGCCAGTCACCTACTAGACATATTGATTGATTGATTGCTATTCTTGTGTCTTATTGAATTTCCAAGTCACTGTTAACTGAAAGGAGAAATCTCCTTACTCCTAATGAATTCAGACTGGAGAATCAGTTTATATAAGTTGATAGCACAGAGTAATTCCTGAAGATGTTGCTCCTCTGTCCCCTAATTTCTTTCTTTTATTTTACAAGGCAATCAGTTTAAGTGATTTGCCCAAAGTCACACAGTTATGTAATTATTAAGGGTCTGAGACCAGATTTGAATTCATGTCCTTCTGACTCCAAGGCCAGTTCTCTAGCCTCCATGCTTCCCCTCTGTCCCCTATTTTCTTTTTTGTTTGTTTGTCTGTTTGTTTCTTAGTTTTTGCAAGGAAATGGTGTTAAGTAACTTGCCCAAGGCCACAGTGCTAGATAATTATTAAGTGTCTGAGGCCAGATTTGAACTGAGGTACTCCTGACTCTAGGGCCAATGCTCTATCCACTGCGCAATCTAGCCACCCCTGTCCCCTATTTTCAATGCTTATTGTATCTGTTCTCCTTATACCAAATCCTACAACAAGATGGGACATAGATCAAAAATGCAAGAAAGCAATCTAAAGAAAAAAGGGAGACCAAAGAAAAGAACAGAAAAACAAAAGTTCTGTTTTAATTAGATATAGGTATTTTAAAAGAAAATAGGTAGAAATAACCTAGAAAATCCTATTATTATTTTAAATTAATATTTTTTGTACTATTATAAGATTAGATAAAATACTACTTATTCTATTGAATATATTTATTTTTGGAATAATTTTTTTCACCTGTAGGTTCAAAACTTTTTCTTTATTCCATTTTTCTTCCATAAGTTCTGTATATTTAAAAAAACAACTTTTCATTTCTGGGAATACATGATTCCTGGGAATCATAGATATTAATTATGGTGCTATCTGTTAAAAAGTATTTATTTTCATTGCTTTTTGATTTACATTGCTTCAAGACATAAGAAGGTGTGTATGCAATAAAAGGAAAATGGAACAAATTGGATGGTAAAACCAATTAGTAGAGTTGTTGATCAATGAGGCAAATTGGAACAAATAACCAATGGGTGTGAGGAGGAAAGGGAGGTGAAATTTGTAGGTTTTATTAGGCTAAGCAAAAGAAGTAGGTCAACCATTTTGCATGTGATAATGAAAATGTAGCATTCCCATTTAGTATGGCTTATTGGTTCTACTACTGTTTATTGGTTGAATTATCAAGGGTATTTTGTGTAGCATGAGTTTTGTCATCTGTTAGTTTCTGAAAAACAGAAAGCTCCTAAATAATCTCTACCATCAGATGTCTTGCTACGAAATTGGAAGGTCTTAATTTTTTACAGCTTGCAGTTATGTGTTACAGTCTTTTTTTTTGCCATTTCTATTGTACCATTTATTATTTTAAAAATTATTAAATCCAGTCTTCTTATGCAGAGTCTATCTATGATTTTCGGAAGCAATGATATGCTCCTGATTTACCATCCTAATTGCCATCATTTTCATGGTAAGTCATTTGTTTCTGGCTCCTTCATCATTATATCTTTGATGGACAGTTAATGGAGAAATTACCAAAAAAGGGGCCTTGTGGTTTTACTTTATTTATTAATCATTTCATAGGCAAATTTTAGAAGTAAAATATTATGGTGATATTTGACAAATTCAGTGATGTATACCGATTTTTTTTTATTTTTCAATGAAGTAATGTCAGACTCTTTTAAAAGTATTCTCTGAGTTTCTAAACTGTCACATGCTCCATGAAATATTAATCATTTTTGGAAAGGAAAATTAATCTTTTCATTGTTTTGGGTCCTGTGTTTCATTAATCTTGAGGTTACATTAGAGAACTTTGAAAATCTCATTTTGTCCATTTTTTATTTCTAAAAGTATATCGCAGTTTAGTACTAACTATAACAAGAGTTGTAGTGATTGTTTCATTAGTGTCCCCTTTGAAAAATCCCAGCCACTCACATTCATAATGTTGGAGTCCTCCAGGAATAATAATGCAGAGTTCAATGAAATGTGTGTGTCTACACTCCCAAACTATTTCTCATGTCTCCATATCCATATTTATTGCTCTAATTACCAGACATTTGACATAATTAAGTGAATGGAGACATTTTATTTTTAAAAACTATAGAGCATGATTAGTAGCAACAACCACTCACCTCTCCCATCAATCCAATTATCCTTCTATTAACAAGTATAAAATATCAGTGGAAAGGATAGATACATAGAATTCCCAATTGGAGAGACATACACACAGGAAAGACACGTAACAATAGGCCATATCATATGAAGAGAAACAACATAAACCATCCATGCTATAGATTTTCAGGTTTCCTGAAGTCTCTGTACCTCATGACTTAAATTTAGTTCCTAAGACATCCAGGTCATGCTACTTCTGAAATCTTGACCTATGGTACTCCTATGCCCATATTCTCATAATGATTTAACTGTGCTGGTGGACCCCCTAACATACCTGTCTACTTTTTACTTAAACCTTCAGGCTCTATGACGGGCACATGTCAGAGTAGGTAGAGAAAAAAATGCAAGAAAATAACTTCATGTTCCTTTCCTGAAAAATATTATTTTACATGGGCTAAATGAGAACAAAGAAGAGAGAGAAATCTAGCTGGTCTTTCTGCCCTCTCCAAAAGGTAAAAGCAAAAAAAAGGGGGGGAGGGGGGAGTTAATTCAGGAGTTAAGCTTCTCCTCCATAGATGACTCCTTTTTCAACTGCCCAAGTTTATTTACTTCAAGGATACTTGGCTTGATCTTTTATATAAATTCAATGGTCAAGGTTGATGTTCTCAATTATGGGACTTTTCCTTTGTGGTGCCAATCACCTTCATTTAATGACTAAGACCCTGTCGTTCTTTATAGCTGAATAAGGAACTCCTTCACTCCTCTTTCAGGGGAAGAGTAAAGACATGATTTACATTGTCCAAGACTCCATAATATTATCAGGTTTTTTTAATCAAATATCCTTAAACCCTGTTGTATTGAAGGAAAATGTTTTAACACTCCCCTTATACTACTAATGATATTATGGTTATTGTTATCATCATCAGCATCAGCATCACCATAATTATCTGACCTTAGATACTTGCTAGCTATATGACCTAGGTAAATCACTTAACTCTGTTGACCTCAGTTTCCTTATATATGAAATGAGCTGAAGATAGAAATATCAAACCATTTTGGTATCTTTGTCAAAAAAAATCCTAAATGCAGTCATATAGAGTCAGACATGATCGAAACAATTGAATAAGATTAACTATGGTATTTGTAAGGTAGTTCAAGATTGTTATCTTACTCTCAAGTGAAGTCATTTGTAATATGGTGAAAAGTGCATTGCATTTGGAATCTGGAAATAGTTAGAATTCCTCATCTCTATGAGTATCAGATTCCTTTTTTTGCAAAATGGAGATGACAATATCTGATTCTATCATAAAATTGACTTCAGTGTGCTCTTTTGGTGAAGGAGTGGGTAATTTTTACACAGCTAAATATGGAATTTGTGATTAGATTAATGCAGAGAACTCTCAATGAGAAACTTTTATCATTGCAGAGGACATATCTGAAGCCTATAATATTGATTGGTTGCCTAAGATACTAAAAAGCTTTTAGGATTTAACCAAGGCCAACAATGGTATGTTTCAGAGGCGAGAGTTGAACTCATGTCTCTGTCATAATTAGACTTACTCTTGTTCCATTATCCCATGTGGTTTCACATTATTAGAATATTTATTTTCTATATTTATGATATAAAACACTGAATATTATATATTCTGTTAAAAGTGCCTTTTGACCTCCCTAAAGTCCCATTTCAACGTCTTATCATAGAGACAACAAAACACATGGTTATAACAATAGATTCAGAAAGAATTGGATGAAGTACAATTAAAGACAGAATCATCAAACATATATTAGGTAGTTATTAAATGTTAGACATGGTGCTAGCCAAAGAATCTGGCATTAAAGACACAAAAGAAAGAGTGAAAAAAAATCACTGCCCTCATGGTTTTTACATTGTGGGGGAGGCAGGGCATTTATATCTCCAAGTCGATTTTACACACACACACACACACACACACACACACACACACACACACACACACACAATGTATATTGTGAATATATGTATATACATATGTGGACCTATACACATATTTTATATAGAAATATGTGTCTATATAGTTGAATATGTGAGTATATCAAATGCATGATAAATATTTGGGGACTCACTAGCAGCTGGTGGGAATCAAGAAAGGCTTCTCTATAGAAAGAGTTGCAGACTTGGGGAATTCTTTGAGAAGAGGGAGTGAATTCTGCCTCTGGAAGACAACCAGTGTCAAGACAAGAGCATGTAAGATGTAGAGAGAGACAGTTAAAGAATACCAATAAAGCTATTTGGGTAGGAATATATGGCACGTGGAGATGGGCAATAAGGTTTGGGAGGATGGTCCTAACCACATCGTGAAGAGAAGAAAATGCTCAGTTTCCTCTTCTAGAACAACTCTGTTCCCCAACTTTCATTCACAGTTTGAATCACCTTGAGAATGACTAGTGAAGCTTCAATGTACTCTGTGCGTCCACCCTCTTAAAATTATAGTTTGAGTCTCAAACAGTGTATTGAACTCAACTCTAGGAAGATAGGGGATTTGATTAGCTCAAAGAAAAGTCACTTAATGAAATGGTAGAGTTGGAAAAGCAGCAATAGAACCCCTCCCTATAAACCTAGCCTTCCTTGTCTCACAAATGCAAGCAGGGTCAGATGAAAGATAGGGCATATGAATTAGGAAGTTCTCCTATAGAGACCAGATATGATAAAGGTAAATGACCCTCTGCTGTGCCACTGGGGGTTTGGATAGTTCTTGTTTTGTGATGTCTCTGAGCTCACTTCCCGCTGTTTTGACCTTGTCCTCTTCTGTGAAGGTCTTCCTGCTGTGCTCACTAGACTGTTTCCTCACCTTGTGCAGAATTTCTTTCAGGCATGATCTTTGAGCTAGAGACTCCATGGGGAGTAATGTTTCCTACTGGAAGAGGTACTTCACTATAGGATGACACTGTCCATGAATAAAGGGGACACAGAAGAAGTTTCCATTTTCCCTGTTGTGGGAAAATGCATATTTGCTTCTCAATAGATAGAGATTATCTCTCAAAAACTGACTTCTTTCTTTCATTCCTATTTTGTTTTTTTCTTAACTGCCAGGACTCACTTTCATTTCATTATAGAGTTGGCAAGTTCTTGCCCTGTCTCTCTCTGCCTCTCTGTTTTTCTCTCTCTTTTTCCACAAACATAATGATTGGACAAGAGCGTACAAGTATGTATGTATGTATATGAAATATATATGTAAATCCAGAAACTATTCACATGTATATGCACACATTCAAATACATGTGTATATATATATATATATATATTCTAAACACACACATATATCTAGATAGATAGATAGATATACACATTCATAGATCAAAATCAAAAGAGCTGATGATTGACTATCAAGCTGACTGAAGGATATCTTTATATATACTAAAGAAGTAAATGAATCAAAATGTTTCTTTACATTCCCTTTACTTGAGCTAATCAAAAATGCATCAGGGATGAACCCTCTATAAGGTGTTTTTGGCCCATCCTGGTTTTGAATGAATCACTTAGGATTCCATGCTTTTCCAGGCTACAGATGCAATGATTCAAAAAAATGAAAGAGATAAAGCCTTCAATATCTTATTTTCTCTATTAACTGCCCAATATATCTATAATTCTATCAAGTGGCAGGGTCTATGTATATTTATCCTGATCCCCCAGACACATGTTTTCTAAACAACATAGTTTATATTTAAATATAGTGGTAATATATAGCCCCTAGAATTTATTAGGAAGGGATGTGATGAAGTTAGACCTTCATTAATAAGGGCAATCACTCTCATATCCATGTATAACATGTATTGAATTGGAGAGAAATGAGTCAAGTAGACCCATTAGGTTGCTTTTATAATAACTTAATGTGAGGTGAGAGTCTTCTGTATTGAAACCAAATAAAATAGACATTAAAATTCCCTTCTTTCAATGTCACTGGGAATATAAATATAAAATAAAGAGCCAGTATAACCATCAGTAGTAAGACATATGATATTTTCCCAAATAAATATCGTGTAATATTAGAAATCCATCTGACATTCTAACAATTATTTGACAGAGTTTTTTTAGCATTGTTAATGATATCAATAAAACAAGAGATTTAAATGTGTAAAGATTTTCAAAACTTGGAACAAATAAGCCTTATTTGCACATGCCATTGGAGGTTACTTAGAAAATTCCATAGAATTGAGGAAACAAATTAAAAAATTCAATAAAATAGCAGGATCTAAAATAAATACATAGATATAGAAACATACAGCACTAGCAAAAGGATATGATTAAAAGAGAAAATCCCTTAATCATTGTTACATAGTGAATATAATATTCTGAATTAACAAATTGAGAACCAGTTAGGGTGAAGAAAGACGGAAGGAAGGAAGGAAGGAAGGAAGGAAGGAAGGAAGGAAGGAAGGAAGGAAGGAAGGAAGGAAGGGAGGAAGGGAGGAAGGGAGGCAGAAAGAAAAAAACATTTATTGATCACTTACTATGCTCTAGGCAGATAGATGATGCCTAGCTAGCTAGTTAATGAATTGATAAAGTCTTTATTTAGATTTTATTATATATTAGATACTGTAGTAAGCACTGGAGAACATCTAGAGTATGCAGTGGGTAGAGCTCTGGTCCTGAGGTCAGGAGGACCTGAGTTTAAATCCAGTCTCAGACACTTACTAGGTATGTGACTTTTAGCAAGTCACTTAACCCTTATTGCCTTACATCCACATCCCTCCCTTGCTGTCTATTTTCATATCTTGTTTCTAGACCCAGATGATTCTAGAGGAGAAAGAGAAGCTGGTGACTTAGTAGAGCACTTCCTCACTCAAATTCAATTTATATGCATGTCATAGCATTACCTCTCTGTATCATCATCTTTTAAGATAAGGAAGGACAAATATCATCATCATCATCACCATCATCATCCTCAACAACAATCATCATCAAGTATACAAATGCAAGCAAGGAAGACAAACCCTGCCTTTCATGAGGATTTGTCTATCTAATGGAGAAAATGGGCTGGAGCATGATGAAGAGACAAACAGGCAGTGGCAGATAGGCCTGCCTGGGCCCTAGGAAGATGAGATAAAAGACATTCTCCCATAGCCAGAGGACCTAGGTTCATTGTCCAAGAGTTCAAAATTCTGGTTAAAATGGGATGATGGCTGAAGAACAAACAGCCTGGTAAATAAAAGACCAGAAATACTCTTCACAGAAATAAAGCAAGATCTAAATAATAGGAGGAGATTAATTATGCACAGTTAGTTTGCATAAATAAAATAAAAGTGATGGTGCTACTTAAATTAATTATGTATTTAGTGTTATAATAACCAAACAGCCAAGCAATTGTTTTGTAGAACTATACAAAATAATAAAATGCAGTTGGAAGAACAAAAGTACTAGAATCTCAAGGGTGTAATGAAAAAATAGAGATAATAAAGGGGAGCATAGCAGTACCACCACATTTCAAGCATTATTACACAGAAATAATCATCAAAACTAGATGCTAGGGTGTGAATCAATAAATAATAATAAAAACAAGAGACTAAATAAACATGCAAAAGAATCAGATTTGAAGGATAATAGAATGAGGCATCTTTCAAAATTATGACTAATGAAAAATTCTTACCCAAACAAACAAGAGAGGAAATGATTTAAAGAAAGAAGAAAAGGGTATTTTTATGACATTTAAAATACTTTTGAACATTTGTTATCAGGGAAATCATTGGCTAGTGCAGGAAAAAAGTAATATATTTTAGAAATAATGTAATGTAAAAGAAGAATATTTTCAAAACATTTGCACAGATTGTCTCCCAATGACTTTAAATTTATTTTGCATATATTCTGAAATTATCAGTCAGTCAAAATACTGTATTTCTTCCTAAAGCCTCTCAAATACCCCCTGGTGCAATTTTCTTTAGGACAAGGGCAATCTCACTTTTATATTTAACAAGATAACTGGCACATAATAAGCATTTAATATTAATAAATTGAATGATAAATTGAAGAGAAATGACCACGTGCAACCTAAGAGACCTCCAGAATCCAATCTCCTCTTTTAGAGAAGAGCAAAGTGAAGCAAAGAGCTATCAAATGATAGTCTCAGGGTCATGAAAATTTTAATTGTCTCAGGCAACATTTGAACTTCGGTCATCCTGACAATGAATCCAATCTCTTTTCTGTACCATGTTGTGTCTCTAAAATATATATCTCATTTCCTAGATCCATCTACATTCATATTTATATTTATGTCTTTCTACATCTATGTCAATGTCTATATCTACATTTATATTCATTTAGAGTTTTATCATCCTTATCTACACCAAATCTATTCCTGCATATGATTAACACAATTGTATGTATATCTGATATGAGGTATCCCCAGCTTATATATATATATATATATATATATATGCATATATATGCATTATATACATGTCTATATGCATATGGTACATATATTGCATAAGTTATATCACACTATATATATATATATATATATATATGTATCACAAATGTATCACATATAATATTGAGTCACAGTAACACAATAATTCTTCCTACAAGTCCTCAAAGGATAGGGACAAAATGCTTTCAAAAGAAGAATAAAAAAAGCATCAACCAAATGATTGAATCTTCATTGTATATATTAAGAAAATTTTTCATATTAAAAATAACACTTTTGAGGTTTCCTTTCAAATCTCTCAAATTTTGCCAGAATTGGAATTACTCAATATTTAAAGAGTCATACAAAAATGCCACATTGTCTCCTACAAATTATTCCAACTATTCTTGAAATTAATTCAACTTATTCCAAGAAAGTCCATTAAGTTTTTCATATCCTTTAACCTAGTAATTCCAATAGTAATAAATATCCAAAGTGGTCAATAATAAAATGAAAAGTAACGGGTGATAAACACATGTAAATTACATGTTCATAAATTAGGGAATGTTCTTTGAAATATAATTACATTGTTAGCAATAACAATTAGAAATTCATAGAGAAAAAATAGGAAGACTTGTATGAAGTGATACAGAATCAATTAAAAGTATTAGAAGAATTATCTTCATAAAAATGAATGCAGCAAGGTAGTTAAAAACAAGATAAAAGGCAATTAAAATCTGATTAATTATAATAATCAGATTTGGTTTTGGAATACTGCCCATGAAACTTATCTGAAGCAATGTCGGATAGGGAGTAGAGCACTGGACTTGTGTTCAGGAAGACCTGTGTTCAATTCTTGCCTTTGACAGTCAGAATCTACATAATTCTGAAAGGGTCACTAAATCTCCTGAGCCTCAGGTTTCTTATCTGTAAAATGTTGGATGTGATGAATTGTAACATATCTTTCAGGTCTAAATGTGTGACCTATGATTTATAATCTCTTTCAGTATAAAGATAAGGGAATATATTTTTGGATCATAATATTATCAAATATTATCATTTGGATTTGCTTGAATGTTTTTCAAGAATTGTTTTCTACTCTGGGAAGATTATTTAAGGGACTGTTACAAAGGACAAAAGACTGTAACAGAATTAAAAAAAAACAAATCAGGAGATTATTATCAACTGACAGATCAGCTTTAAACAAGGGAGACTAGCTCATTTAATTTTCACATTCTTTTTTTATTTATAAAATATTTTATTTATTTTGAGTTTTACAAATCCCCCCATCTTACTTCCCTCCCCACCCCACCCCCACAGAAAGCAATCTGTCAGTCTTTACTTTGTTTCTATGTTGTACATTGATCCAAATTGAGTGTGATGAGAGAAATCATATCCTTAAGGAAGAAACAAAAAGTATAAGAGATAACAAGATCAGACAATAAGATATCTGCTTTCCTCCCCCTAAATTAAAGGGAATAGTCCTTGGTCATTGTTCAAACCCCACAGTTCTTTCTCTGGATACAGATGGTACTCTCCATTGCAGACAGCCCAAAATTGTCCCTGATTGTTGCACTGATGGAATGAGCAAGTCCATCAAGGTTGATCATCGACCCCATGTTGCTGTTAGGTTGTACAGTATTTTTCTGGCTCTGCTCACCTCACTCAGCATCAGTTCATGCAAATCCCTCCAGGCTTCCCTGAATTCCCATCCCTCCTGGTTTCTAATAGAACCATAGTGTTCCACGACATACGTATATCACAGTTTACTAAGCCATTCCTCAATCGAAGGACATTTACTTGGTTTCCAATTCTTTGCCACCAAAAACAGGTCTGCTATGAATATTTTTGTACAAGTGATGTTTTTACCCTTTTTCATCATCTCTTCAGGGTATAAACCCAGTAATGGTATTGCTGGATCAAAGGGTATGCACATAGATTTTCACATTCTTAAGGAAAATAAAAATAGAAGAAAGAAAGGAAATTATTACAAAATAGAAGGAATAGCCACAGGTATCCTTGAAGAGACAAACAATATTGATTAAGAAATTGATATCATCATTCTTAGGAAAACAATATAGAACATCATTTTTCAGTACATGTGATAATCTTATATTGCAATGTCTATGAAAAGGTAAAATGACCATGAAGGCAATTGTAGGCTGTTATCCATCCTTTGTTTCAAAGAATTAGATAGTACAGAAGTAATATTATGAATTCCATAAAATATGCTAAATTTATAAAATTAGTTGAAAACTTGATGATATTAATATAAAGGGGATCCTAGCTAAATTATGGGGGGAAACCGGTTCTAAAAAGTAAATTTTAAGTAATTATATAAATGTTTATATCCTAAATGTTTTCTTAAATGATAAAAATAGAAAAGAGAAACAACTAACTGTCCATGGAAGCTATTCAAAAAACATCAGAACTAAAATAAATTTGTTATTCTTTTAGATAAAATGTGACTGGGTACCAATGTGCTAGTAATTTGTGAATTAACCATCTGTTTATAATCAATCATTGGCCTGTTATAATAAAGATAAAATTAATAACAAATTCAAATAAAGAATAAAATTGAGAGGAACCTATGGCATGGTACTGTAAGGTCAAATATAAACTACTTAGAAAAGTTGGTGACAGGAAAACATGAGAAAGCATTGAAAGATCAGTTATCAATTAAAATTACTACTGCTACTTAAAGAAGTATAGCCAATAGAGCCTACAAATCATCTTAGTCACTAAATAATTGCTTTTCTCCAAATGAAATTCCAGCAACCATTTGGTAAATTATTCCAGGAAAAATGATGTAAAATTAACGTTATTATTCTGTTATAAAACAGCAAAAAGGAAATAGAAAGCTAACAAAATAGTTTATAGAGCAAGAATTAAGTCAAATTAATCCAAGAACATTAGGAAACAAAATTAGAAGGAAAACAACACACAGATAAAATAATTGAGAATAATTATATACTTCAACATATTTGGACACAAAACATATTAGTTACAGACATGTCAAAAGAGGAAATGGAATAAAATATGCAAACAAAAAAAGATGTGAAAGATCAATGCAGTATATCAAATATATAGGAAATCTTTGTGTGAGATGACAATTTTGATGGCTTGTTGGTCTAAGGGATCGGTTCTCCAGATATCTGATAAACGAGAAAGACTGAAAAATATATAGACTATGATTAATCCCATCTATATTTGTCCTCTATCTAAATTTTATAAGAATAATCTACAGTCATAACAAAGAATAAGAGAAAGAAATTGAGTAACCATTTGGTACAATCTAGACTTGAAAGAAAATTCTTTTGAAGTATATTCTAAATTATCATTCATTTGGTTTGAAGACCTAGTGTGAAAGGAAAACTCATTATTATCTGTGACAGCTAATTTTAATTTTTAATAACTTGGGACATAGTAAGCATTTAATATTTTTTCCTTTGTTGACTTGCCACCCCCTAATTCCTAGGAAATTGTTTTTTCTTTTCTCTCTGACATAATGTCTTGAATTGTTTCTCTGAATCTTCTACCCATTGGTCCATTTTTTGCCCTCTGGGATCAAATATATCAAGTCTAGCCTCTTTTCTTTAGCCAGTGGAGCCTAGAAACAACCTCAGCTATCAAACACTTCATTTCTTTGCCAAATGAAGGTTTGGTATCAGAGAGCAAACTAGTTTACAGTATAGAATCATAAATAATATCTTATAGGAAAAAATTATGGTAGAAAATTTAAAAATTGCATCATATTAAAAGGCATTAATATAACAAAGTAATAAAGAAATAACACATTTACAGGAAGCTTGGAAAGAACAAGAATTAAGTTAAATCATGCCAAAAATATTTGGATTGAACCTGGAAGAACAATATATCTTTATCTGAAAACTGAACATAAGTTGCATTATTTTTATGTTATTTACTTCAACATATCTGACCTACTTCCCTAACCCCCACCTTTCTTTAATCCAAATTAAAAGTCTTAAACTTCTGCAACTGATTCAAATATCATGAACTTAATGATTTTTGGTCTCCTTGACATCTATGAATATCCTCTTTTTTTGGCTGTGATGTTTAAAACTCTACTTCAAGGGGCAGCTAGGTGGCACAGCAGATAAAGAACGGGCCCTGGAGTCAGGAGTACCTGGGTTCAAATCCGGTCTCAGACACTTAATAATTACCTATCTGTGTGGCCTTGGGCAAGTCACTTAACCTCATTTGCCTTGCAAAAACCTAAAAACAAAAAAAAACAAAAAAAAAACAAACAAAAAGAACTCTACTGTAGAAGTAAACTGAGAAGGCCAAGGGTACAACTAAATTTTCAACTATTTATTCCTAGAGAGTATATCTATAGATTGCTGTAGTCCAATAATGATATTAACTTTTATTGATTTCCATTTACCACTTCTGATTCATAGTGACATTATTGTCCATAACAATTTCCAGATTTTTTCATACAAACTGCCATCTAACCATGCGTATCTGTATTTTTAAAATACATCTTTTGAATTCAAGCATATGATTAAATTTAACCATAAACTATTTCATCAATAGATACAAACCAATTTTTGACTCCTATAAATCTTTTCAAAATGCAACCGTGATCTAATGTTTATTTCCTATAATAATCTTTCCTAAAAATTTATCATATTCCAATTTGACATCATATGAAATTTTGTCCAAAGAAGTGATAAAAATATTAAGCAGTACATGGGGAAAAATATCCAACACAGGTTACTAGTGTAATCTGACAACATTCTCCTTTCAAGTTTGCTTTGTATCATTAATTTTTTAATTTAGTCATTCAATTAGATCCCAATTTAAGTAATTTTATTCCTAGCCCATGTCTCTCAATCTGTTTCAGAATAGTTTGACCTATCTTATCAAATCATTACTAAAATCAGTCTTACAATATATGTCTACATCACCATCCTCCATTGCTTTAAACGGAATGCCATCTTTCATTGTTGAGCTCTTCCTAGGATCTCCAGTTGGTAGAGGGACCCTGGTTGGATTTGGATCATTTCTTTTGTGCTTGCCTTATGATTCTCAGTTTTCACTACCCTTCTCCAATTTCCAACTATCTTTTGTGTGTTATATTCCCTCCTTAGAAAGGAACAAAATAACCTTTTATATAGCGCATACTACAATGGAAGATATGATCCTATTTTTGTTTACTTTTATCTCATAAGATCCTTACCACAACCTTGAGAAGTAGTTGATGTTTTTATTCTAACTTTGTGATTGAGGAAATGGAAATAAATAGAATTTGTCACTTGCCCAGGTCACTCATCTAACAATTGTTTGAGGCTGGATTTGAGCTTGCTGATTCCATTTCTGGTGCTCCATCCACTGCATCACATAAAATATAAGCTCCTTGTGGGCAGAGATTCATTCTCTTTTTACTTATATTTATATTGCCATTGGTTAGCGCAACTTTTGACATATTGTCATTCAGTTGTTCAATCCCATAGGATTCTTCTTGATCCCATATGGGATTCTCTTGGCAAAGATACTGAAATGATTTGCCATTTCCTTCTTTAGCAGTTTAAGGCAAATAGAGTATTTCTGACTCCACTCTAGCCATGAAACATTTAACTGCCTTATCCTTATACATAGTAAAATACTTTAAAAATACTTATTTCCTTCCTGTCTTGATGGATATTTGCCTAGTAACTATAGCTAACACAGTGCCTAGTTCACAGTAGGCACTAAATAAATGCATGTTCATTGGTTGATAGATAAAACAGAACTCATTTCTTGGAATCTCTGCTTTTTATAGAAAATGCATTCTTTATAAATATAAAAGTGAAATAAGCAGTCATTCACAAACAATATTCTACTACAGACCACATCTTTAAAGTCACAAAACCGACTGAAATGTACAGCAAATATACAATTCAAAAATGATTATTGTTGCTGGGATCCCAGAAGGGACTTAATTATTTATTTTTTTCTTGTTCAGTCATTTTAGTCATATACAAATCTTTGTGACATAGTTTGAGGTTTCCTTGGCAAAGATACTGGAGTGGTTTTCCTGCTTCAATTTATTTTAGGGTTGAAAAAATTGGGGTTAAAGGGGTAAAGAATTTCCCCAGCATCATGAAGTAGTAAAAATCTGAGCCTGGGTTTGAACTCAGGACTTTGTGACTCCAGGCTGGTGCTCTATTCATTGTACCACCAAGATGCCCTAGGAGGGAGCTTAGATGCCACAATGTAAGATAGTTTCCTTTTATGGATTAGGACACCCAATGTGAGAGATTAATTGACTTGTCCAAGGACAGAGACAGTAAGTATTTGAGCCTGGATTTAAACTCAAGCCTCCCTGAATTCCAATCCAAACTCTACACTTTAATCTAGCTAGATGATTTGTTGATGATTTAAAAATCAGTTTGATAGAGCAAAATGTGATATTCAAGTTTTATAAAACGCTTCTCCCACACATGGGGTAAAATCATACAAGATACTTTGAAAATTGCAATAAAATTTTCCCCATATCTCTATTGTATTATTATTATCATTGTTGTTGTTATCATTGAAAGCACAGTCTAGTGAATTTTCCTCTTTTGTTCAGTATGGCCACTGTAAAGGCCAAATTAAAAATGGATGCCCATCATGAGATTACAAATGCTTCTGTGAACAGTGTAACTAGAGGGAGAACATGAACTCTTACTCTACAAAAAATGCAAACTATATTGAATAAATGTAAGCAGTTAAAAACTGCTACAAATATCCCATGGTGAAACTTGCATATGACTCTTTGCCAGTCTGGCACCATGCCCTCTTTCTTTTGTTTCTATATAATAACTGAACTGGCCTAACATTGGTGCAGGGATCTACTACACAATTTCATCCAGCTTCCACCCAGGATGATTAATCTGATGAGTAAACTCTCTTAACCCAATTAACTCTAATAAATCTACATATATTTATTATGAAGCTGGCATGGGCCCATTTTTTTTTGGCAAATCAGAGTTCTCTTGGAGGGTCTACACCCTTAAAATTGACATATCATAGCAGAACAGATCAGTTCCCTCACATTTAGTTTTACAATTAGGAGACTCAGCAGGATAATCTGCCCTGTTTACAAATCTTGTGTCTTTATATTCTGGTGGTAGATCACTTTGCGATGATAGAATCAAGAACCAAATGGCTATTCCATAAAATGTCATTTGACCATAAGGAAAAGATTATACATGTTAATATGGAATTCAGTTCAGATTCAGCCAGTCCTCAAGCACTCACAAAGCATTTTTATGGGTACAATGGTGTGGTGGATAGAGCACTGGTCCTGAAGTCAGGAAGACCTGAGTTCAAATCTGGTCTCAGTCTAACTAACTGTGTGACCTTGGACAAGTCACTTAACCCTGATTCCCTTGCATTCAGACCTATCTCCAGTTATTCTAATTCATATCTGGCCACTGCATGCTTCTGGAGGAGGAAGTGAGGCTGATGACATGGCACAGCCCATTCCTCACTCAAATCAAATTCATATACATGTCATGGAATCACCTTTTCAAAATCATGGTTTTCCTTCAAAACAAAGGGCAAACATTATCATCAAAAAGCATTTATTATGTACCAGACAGTATACTAAGTGTTGTGATTACAAATAAAAGCAAAAAATAAGATAGTCCCTGACCCCCAAGGAGATTATATGCTAATAGAGACATAAAAAAACATAAAAAGTGTCTATTGAGTTCTATATGACACATGAAGAAAAAGAAAGGTCTAGGTAGTATAAGTTGTTTGTCCAAGATAGAATACTTATAGAGACACTGTTTTTCATAAGCATCACACTACAAAACCATAAAAATTCCACTGAAGTAAATATGTTACATAATAGCTATCTGTGTTACTATATTATCTTTCTCCTTCCCCCTAACTAAATTATAGCAGATAGATTTTCATCAGGAAAGTAATCGTGTCATCCATTAATATTCTTTATCTCACCTTGCTTCCATTATGGCATTCTAGAGATGTCACAAATTCAATAAATATTTTTGAGCATGACTAAAAATTTCACAAAAAAATCAGATGATAAAAAATAGTTGCTTGCAATACAAATTTCAAAGGAACCAATAAAATATTAAGTTTGTAGTAAGGTAGGCATGTGGATTGGTTAACGCAGGAGATCTGAGCTTCAGAATGTCTAAAGTGAAACAACTATCCATGCGAAGTTGACATCAATATGCTGAATTCCTGCAGTGCTAATCACTAGGCTACCTAAGAAGGAGAGAACTAACTGAAGTTCAGAAATCAAAGTTTCTATGGCTATCATTAATAGGATCAGCCTGTGAGTGACTACTGTCCTTCCAGTGTGGATGATCTAAGGAGACTCAGACTCAGACAATCAAATAATCCATTTCTTATTAGCCATTTGAAACTTAATGATAATATTTAAAAAGATGTTCTAATTAAGATATTGAAATGAAAATATTTTCGAGCAGCTCATGAGAAATAAGGGACCTGATGTTATTCTTATTTTGTTTTTGGTGGGGAATGTGGGTTGGGAAATAGACAATTTTTTCAGCCCATTGTCAGAGGTTGTGAAAGTAAAGAAAAATTTAATCTCTACTTTTTTTTGGTCTGGTCTTCAATTTGGGAGAATTCTAAAATGGCAAGTTTGAGACTCTAAGGGAAATAAAGAATAACAAAATTAAGTTAGGTAGTAAGAAAAAATCTTTCTCTTATGGAGATCCTATTACAGAGGGAACATTAATGGTCAGCCACAGTGCCTAGAAGACCATCATGTTTAAACATGCCTCCATGAGTGAAGTGTTGGTACTTTTAAAATTTTTAAAATGAGACAATTAAATAAATTAATAATTATTTGACTTAAACTCTTTAAAAATGGAAAGCTGTTCTTATTGAGAGCCAATTTCTCTTAATGTACTAATCCTCCTAGAGAGTTCTGAATTTTCACAAGTGAAAGAAGCTTCTGTCCAAATGAATGCTATTCTAATGGCACTGATGGAAAGTAGGGATGGTAAACATTTATCAATCAACAATGGTTCTGACAATTTTCATATCTAAGGTATTTAGCTCAGTTCTCAGGTGAAAATAATGATTATGGCATTGCCTTGATATGTGTGTTTGAAATACTGCCTAAGAGTTATAGATATTGTTTTCAGGAATCGTCAGACATAAGTAGTTCAGTCTCTGTATCTGTTTGTCTATTTCCCACCATTCTCTCTCTCTCTCTCTCTCTCTCTCTCTCTCTCTCTCTCTCTCTCTCTCTCTCTCTCTCTCTCTCTCTCTCTCTCTCTCTCTCTCCCTCTCTCTCTCTCTCTCCATGGATTTGAACTCATACCTTCCTGATTCCTGAGACAGTCTATTACCCATTGCATCTGATGGTGTCTGAATTTTAATACACACTGAAAAATCTTCACTAGCCATTATTTCCTCCCAAAATTCTCCAAACATAGTAGAAGTCACATTCTTTCTATGTCTTTCTCTGTATATTTTTCTTTCTTTGTCTCTATCCATGCTTCCATCCATCCATCCATCCATACATACATACATACATATACCACACACACACACACACACACACACACACATAGCATACAATAAAACAAAACGTTTGAAACAAAAAAATGCTTTAAAAAAACAGTCACTCCAAAAGTTTGCTAACTACAATATCACAAGCAGAGTGTAGGGACAGGAAAAGGGAAAAGTGAGAGTTTATACTTTCGGCAGATCCCAGTACAACTTGAGCAAGCATGTTCAGGGAAACTAATAAATTTTCTCTAGGAATCTCATTCTTGTGTGGGATCAGAACCTTGTTACAGCACTGGTTCTCCTTAAACAGAATAATCAGAACATTCAGACCAGAGAACCAAAAAACCCCATTTCTTTGGTCTTTAAGAAGAGGGCATAACCTCTGTATCATGAGTTACAGCTCTAGGAGGAGTGCAAAGTATGAAGGCGTACAAGCCCCCTTTTATGCTAGACCCTAACACAGTCCCATCCCTCTGGCATGCTACCTATTGGCTAGATAGCTAGGCTTGCAATTTTTTCCTGTAGTATCTAACTAATCAATGCAAAGCATTTCCAGCCCTGTTTGCATAATTATTCAGATCCAGTTTTACCCTATCAGAGAGTTAATTCTGTATCTTTCCATATAAAGGGTCAATCAACACAGTGCTGTATAATCTTTTTTATGCTTGACCTTGGGGAAATGGAATCTTTGCAACTCCTACTGACATGACCTTGGGGAAAATGGAGGGTCATCAAAACCAGGGGAGGTTTCACTTAGTTAATAATACTATGTACCAGTCCCACTTTCAAGGAACTTACATTCTAAGGAAGACAGTACCTAAAGGGGGACCAAATAGGAGGGAGTAGAAGGGTATCCTCATAAAAGGAATGTGAAACGCAGGGAAAGGGAATATTAGGACAGATCATGAGGGAGGCTTCACTTAGTTATAGTTTCACTCATTCCTTAAGTGGATCATTATGTCAACCATACCTCCAACTCTTTATAAATATAGTTGATCTTACAGTCACTCTGAGTGTTAGCACCGTTCACTTTCAGTCCGCTCCAACTACCCTGAGATCTTCTCCACAAAAACTTTGAAGTTCTCAGCTACCCTCTCTCATGTTACTCCTGTCTCTCCTGCCTCCATATTGGAAAATTGCACAGCAGCCACAACAGTGACTTTTGGAATTTTCTAACAGTTACTGCTATTGATATAGATGTGCTGTTAGAATTCCAGTTTATGCCTATTATGTGCGTCAACTTGAGTAAATTATATTACCTCTCTGGGCCATAATTTTCTCATTTTCAAAATAAGAAAGTTTAACCAGATGGCCTCTAGAGTACCTTTTAATTCTAAATTGATTCTTCCATCATCCTGTGACTTCTATTTCATAAAATAGCAGACTACTGTTTTATTATCCTGAATAGCCTACTCTATACCTAGGACTAAGGATATAATGCAAAATGACATTAGTGTTCTAATATCACCTGGTAAGATTGACTCTACTAGCATTTTTTTCATTTTTTTAAACCATGACTTGTAAGGTCATGGAGAACTCCAACAATTTATCTATTACATATGATATTAGGTAGTTTCCTGGGGATCTGAGAAGAAAAGTAACTTACTTAGGGTCAAAAGAGTGGAATGTATCAAAGGCAGGAAATAAATCCAGATTTTTTGGATGTCAAAGACAACCTTCTATCCTTTTATTCCAGATTGTCTCTTAAGAGTATGATATAAATTTGTTTTGTCACTTTGAAAAACATAGAGATCTTAGAATATGAGTCATCTGGTGACTGAAGAGAAAATGGGGAAGAAAGCTTTTAGTAGGGAAATGGGTTTTGGATATCTATGGGACCCTTATGATTGATGGATGAGGTAGAGCTGGAAGGAAAAGGGAGAGGTTTTTGAAAACAATATTCTCTTTTATATATGGATTAATTCAATAGCCATCTAGATCAACAATCTTATTTTATAGATGAGGAAACTGAGTCTCTGAAAGGTAAGTGAGATGTTCCAGTTTATATACGTAATAAGAAGTAAATGAAATAAATCCTTCTAAGTTTAAAATTAATAACCTTTCTATTACACTAGTAGTGCCACTGCACTACCAATTATTAAAGAGAAGAACCAACTGTGCCATCTATCAAAGCAGAGGTAGGATAAGCCGCTTGCTGGATGAGGAGTGAAGTAAAGAAATGTTCAAAATCTAGGACTTAAAGTGAGAATACTTGAAGTCATTATTGGAGTACTTTGAAAAAGTAATTAGTAGGGGTGGCTAGGTGGCGCAGTGGATAAAGCATTGGCTCTGGAGTCAGGAGGACCTGGGTTCGAATCCGGTCTCAGACACTTAATAATGACCTAGCTGTGTGGCTTTGGGCAAAGGACTTAACCCAATTGCCTTGAAAAAAAAAAGAAAAAGTAATTAGTAGGTGAGAGAAAGGAGACTCAAATCCAGGTCTCTCTCCCTGACTCTAAATCTAGCATCTTTCCAATTTTCTAAATATTTTATGTGAAACCAAGGTAAAATGATGGCCAGATTTCTTGAAATGTGGAACTCTTATTTAGTGAAATGCATGCATGTGTACATATTGCACTTTGAAATGATACATCTTGAAATTATCTATATTAGCTAATTAATCCTTTTTTTTGGAATGAAAATAGATCCATCATAGGGTGATATTATAGGCTATAACCTAGAACAGAGTTGGGTCAGATTGAAAGGGGAATTAATTGAGGAGTTTAGGTACCAAATGGCTACATGCCTTTATTGGTACTCAATATCCTTTATTCTCTCAGGGGAAACTTTGAGGATATCAATATGTTAACCATTAGGGCACTACCTGTAATCTTGTGTGCAATGATGGATAGGTTACTCTAGCCTTATATAGTCAGTTTTGATCCTTTCCATTTATATCCAAATCACTACTATCACAGTTACTCCAGTCACTATTCCTTGAGGGGAGAATTATGCCCCAAGGCACAGAAATAGCTTATTTTAAACTTGTATCCTTCCTGCTGGTATTGAAGTTTATTTTCTCTTCTTCTCTTTTCCCTATGACTGAAATCTGCCAGCTATTTTGTGAATCCAATTCACTTTGATTTGTTTCAATGTCTTCCAATAAGCATTTATCAAATGCCTACTATGTGGCTGGATGGGATGATACCAAAAAAACCCCCCAAAACTCAGTAGTCTTAGCCCTAAGGGAGCTTACATTGTGTGTGAGAATCTGTGCTTGAAAATAAAGCATTATATAAGTATTTACTTTTGTCTGAGAAAATCAAGCAGTATAAACTCTATTCACCCGTGGATCTCAGAAAGTCATTCATAAACTGAGAGCCTTGGGGTGTTTACTGACAGTAGAGTGGCACTTTGGCCCAGTGGAGGGGGCATCAGCTCTTTTGAATGTCCTATGCTGGGCATGGAGTGAAATGAGCTGTTAGAATAATGACTTCTGAACTCAAGCTCCTTGTGACATTGGTTAAGAAACTTTTTTTCTCTGATCTTCAGTTTCTGCATCTTTAAAATGGATTTCAGCTGGTCACTGTAAGTATTCTAAAATATTTGCTTTTTAAGATTAACCAAAATGTCTGACATGTGGATTTATTCTCTTGACCCCAGGAGGACAAATGCAGGAGCCATCACTGGAAGGTTCAAAAAAGTCTAGTTCTCACCAAAGAAAAAAGAAATCTTCCTAATGATTAAGACTTTCTCAGAGGGGAATTGATTGTCCTCGAATATAGTGGCTTCCCTCATTGGAGATCATATAAGAAAATCATGATGTCCAATAAATCAAAATTCTAACCAACCATTATTGAGTGACTATCAGATTTGAAAGACCCTTAGAGTCCAGTTTTTTTTTTTTAAAGGATCAAAAAGCATTAGATCTGGAGAGGCAGTATATAATGTGTATGTGTGAGACACCCACAAAATATCAATGATGATGATGCATTTATTAAGGGTTTATTATGTGCTAGACACTATCCTCAGTGATATGGATACAGATATAGAGAGAGACAAGATAGTACCTGCCTTCAAAGATGTTATAGTCCGAGAAAGAAAAGTGACACAAAGAAGGAACCAAAGGGGATTGGTGGTGGGTTTAGAAATGTCCCAGAAGAGATATGAAGGCTTACTTGGTATCAAAATCCAGATCATGGGATCAAGGCAGAATCCAAGGATCCAGGAAGGAAAGGACATGAGGAAGAAAAGGAAGGTGCCTGTAGAGCAGGAAATATAATTTGGATATTACTTGGAAGAAACTGAATACAAGGTAACTTTATGGAGAGGTATGCTAGGATAGAAAGAGATTTGGGGTATGGAGAAGACAATTGAAAATCCTTATGTAGGAGGAAACATCGAAATTGAGCATTAGAATTATGAGGGGAGAAAGCAAGTCCATTTATAGAGGCAATTACTGGTGGAGGAATGGGTAAGAATAAATGGTAGTGGATTGCTTCCAACTCAGACATTCTATGATTCTGTGATTCAGTCTCCTTTTAAAGGAATGAAGCCTGGCTACCAACTGCAACTAGTCAAGATTTAGAGGACATGAAAACATAAAGTCAAGGGTTTGACACTTAAAAGTAGCTCACTATCTGTTTTACTTGCTTCCTTCCTGCCTTCTTTTGTTAATGCCACACTTGATCTGAGATATTTTTGCAAGAGAATCCTCCCATCACTTCCTTTCTGATTCCATCTAATAATTACACCTGGCATATGTATGTATGTATGTATGTATATATGCATACATATATATATTAAGTTTTAAAAGAACTTTTTAGGTATTACTTCATTTGATTTTCACTGATCTCCAATAGTGTAGGCGCTAGACATCATCCTCATTTTATGTACATAGAGACTAAGACTCAGTGATATGAAATGCCCTGCCAAGTTTCCACAGCTGAGAAAATGTCTAAAGAGGGATTTAAATTCTTGTCTAACCTTAAAAATAAAATTTCTTTAAAATGAAGACTGCATTGTAACCAAGTCTCTAATCGTTTTTGTGAATGAGGCAATATTTTTAAAAGAAGTCAACATTTATTTTTTTAAGGCAACGGTAAGGAAGATTACCAGAAAACCCATTCACTCTTCTTTCCTGCACCAAACACTAAAGGATCTCTTTGGCTATTTATGAAAGACTATCATTTTTCCATCTTATGGAACACTCAGACACTCTCTTAGGATTTAATTCCTAGTCTTCAGAAGAAGGGATAAAATGAACACATCTCTGAGAGGATTTAGCAGAGAATTGACCCAACTGCTGGGATTAAAAAGAACACAGAGACTTGATTTCAGTCACATGGCAGGTCTCAATGGAACTTAGAATCAGGACATTCCCAAATACCTTTAAAGGTGATTTTAAAAGAAAATATTCTGTGCTTCTTCTCTTATGAGATCTTTTATGGTTCATTACTAATTCATACTTTTATATCTGTAATTATCAAATAAACTTCTTTGGGGGTAGGACTCTATTTATGTTTATCTAATTCCCCTCAGAACCTAAGACAATATTTTTCATCTATTCTTCTCAGTATACCACAAATTTTCAAATAAAAAGACTACTCAGAAATTCAGAGGGTTCATTTATTGAATTCTCTGAGTAAATGAGAATTAAATGAAAAATGTTTTGTTTAAAATATTTTATTTCCACAAATAATTATTTAGCACCTATTAGGGTAGGGATGAGGAATTGTTTTTTTCTGTCAAGGGACACTTGGATTTTTGTAACATCATTCACCTGCTGTATTTGCTCAAACATTTAATTAATTTACTCCTAAAAAACGCCAAGATTTATTGAATTTTGACTTCCACCTGTGGTTGACATGGCAGTGATAGATCAAATGATTTCCTTGTTCTTTTTTATTTAGGTTTTTTTGCAAGGCAAATGGGGTTAAGTGGCTTGCCCAAGACCACACAGCTAGGTAATTATTAAGTGTCTGAGACCGGATTTGAACCCAGGTACTCCTGACTCCAGGGCTGGTGCTTTATCCACTGCACCACCTAGCTGCCCCGATTTCCTTGTTCTTATGCAGTCTGTGAGTCGGACATTCCCTACTCCTATACTAAAGTGAGCATTGAGCTAGGCAATAGACACAGGAAAATTTGCTTTTTAAATTTTATTTTCAATTTATTAAATAAAACATTCATTTTCATAACAGTACGATTAAAAAAGATAATTACTCATGAAACTGAAATCTACTATATACAACTTGCTATTCTTTTCAAATATATAACAAAATTATCATGTAAATTTCTTTTTCTTTCTTCTCCACCCACCCAGATGACTATCTTTGGACACACACACACACACATACATACATGCACACACAAACACACTTAGATATATAATTATTCTATACATACTTTTATTTATTGGTTCTTTCTCTGCATGCAGATAATATTTGTTTTTAACTGAACATATGATTTTAATCATGTTGAAACTTTTTTTTCTTACCAATTCAACTTGGTAAAGTCTCTACAAGGTACAGTTTTAGAGAGTTGCCTTTGGCCACTAAAAGATTACATAGCATGATTTAGTCAGGTATACAGCATAATATGGAGGTTGTTTTTTGAATCTCTATCTTTCTGAATGTGAAACCAACTATCTAGCTATGCAAAACTGCCTCTTGAGTCCTGGAGCATAAAGTCAAAACATAGCAGTGCCAGCCTTCAAAAAACTTATATTCTACTGATGATAATTTAGTATAAACACAAATAATTCAATACATATATAAACACATACATACAGGTCATGTTTGCATATGCATACATGTGTGTTTATACATGCATGTGATATATTTGCATATGTATATTAAAATTTGTTTATGCACACATAAAAGTCAAAACAAACCTTTGTAGTTTAAGGGAAATGGTATACTGAAGGGATTAGCAAGGGTTTTTTAAGAGAGCATTTCTGAAAGGAGTTACAGATTCCAAGGAAGCACTCATGAGGTGGTGCTTTCTTTATATTTCTAAAATCTATTCTGACACATTTAAAGAAAATCCTTAGGTTTTTGTCATTGGAGAGATGCAGCAGAAATATTTCTCCTGGGGTTTGTTAAAGGAATAACATGTTAAATTGGCACAATTTCCTGTTTTACCAAGTAGAAACTAGTGAACATAATTATGCTTCTGTCAGACAACCAGGAAGCTTGTAGGGCTTGGAGACATCATTTAGAAGATCCTTAAATAATTCTAACTGTATCATACAGGATAGAAAGATGGAGAAAGTTCAAGGTAGTGACAATGGGAACTGACCTCAGGGCATTGGACTCCTTCATGAATTCAAGTCACTTTGATACTCGAAACTCTTATGGGGAAGATTGAGAGCTGTACATTTGATAAGCTATATCCTTGGGTGCTGAGTGATCTGGTAGATATGACTGTTTAGTCATGATACTACTTAAAAAAAAGAAAATAGAAGAGGGAATACAAAATTGGAGAATTGAACGTGTCCATTAAAAAGAAAAGCAGGAATAGAGAACAAGGTCTGCACACTTTGGTCCAGAAAGTTTGACTTCCATTTTGGGAAAAAAATATAAAACAATGAGATGATGGGGGGAACTATAAATATACCATAAATATGTGACAATTGTAAGAATCTGATTTTGTTTTAACAATAAAAGGTCACCTAAGTTTAATCTCATGTCTTTTTGACAAAGTTATTCAACTAGCAAGTGAGGAGGATGCCACAAGTAACAATTTATCTCGATTTTAGCAAAATTTTTGATATAGCATTTCAAATTATTCTTTTTGAGAATATGGAGAGATGAAAACAAGATATTCGATGGAATTTGAACATGTTGGATGACCTTATTCAAAAATTACTTGAGGGGAAGCTAGATGGTGTAGTGGATAGAGCACCGGCCCTGGAGTCAAGAGTACCTGAATTACAATCCGGCCTCAGACACTTACTAATGACCTAGCTGTGAGGCCTTGGGCAAGCCACTTAACCCCATTTGCCTTGCAAAAAAACCTAAAAGAAAATTACTTGAAAAGAGATCTCTAGTGAAGTGGAGTAGGAATCCTTTATTCATTGACTTTTAAACATTTTTTTCAATGTCTTAAACAAGCACCGAGATTCTGTACTCATTAGATTTACAGATGATGAAATCTTTGAAGGAATAGTGAAAACATATGGCAGAGTCAAGATCCAAAGGGATCATGTGAAACTAGAGTACTCTATTGAAACAAATTTGATGAACCCCAATAAGGATAAACACAAAATTTTATACTTTGATACAAAACATAAAATTTCAAAGAAATGTAACTATATTAATTTAGACAGAAATTTAGACAGAAAATAGCTGGAGTTTTGAATCACATGGCAAGGTCAATATGTCAACAATATATCATGGCAACAAAGCAAAGGAAACAATAACACAAACAAAAATGCAACACGTATGCCACTCACTCCTTCAAAGAAATAATGAGAACACACAACTTAATGGCATCTTAGGAAAAATCAGGAGACACAACTTCAAGGAAAGAAAATATTCATCCCTTAATCTCTTTCCTCCTTATTTACCATTTGAAGTATTGTGTTCATTTCTGGTAACAGAGTTCAAGAGCAGTGATAAATGGAAGACTATCCAGAACAAGGAACTTTGAGTCTATCTTTAGGAGGACTGGTTGAAGGGATTAGATAAATTTTGCCTGGGGAAGGGAATACTCAAAGGAGACATACTAGCTAATGTGTTTGATGGGCTTACACATGGAAAAGCGATTGTTCTAAGAGGCAAAGACTGAATCAGAAGCAATAAGTGAAAGTTGCAAAAAGGGACATGTTTAGGGATTTATGTCAGGAAAAGATTCCTAAAAATGGAAGCTTCTGAAAATAGAATGAAGTAATGGTCTTTCACTTCTTCCAATTTGCTTATTGAGTATTCATTCTATAATAATGATTGCTTTTCAGGGATGGATGTGACTGGATGGCCACCAAAATTTCTTTTAACTCTGAAATTCTCTGATTCAGTGCCATATTCTGAAATATGTTACAAAAGTAACAACAAATTATTTTACAAAGAAGATATTCAATTTTTAAATAAAAATGTTCAATTTTAAAAGTAATGAATACAATTTTTCATGCAATAAATAATAATTTAAAATAATAAATTAAGATAAATATTTTGGACTGAGATGGAGAAGACATGTCAGGCATAGATGGATAGAGAAGCATGGCATATTTTGTTAACAAAAATACTATTTCACAAACAGAAGTTCAGAAGAAATGGGACACTCCTGAGGTAAGTTAAGGACAAAAATGTTGCCTATTTGTTTACTTTTAGTTATATTCAAGAAAAGGAAAATCAAAGCAAGAAGCAGATTTCTATGTTTAATATATGGGATAACAATGGAGACAGAATGACAGTGAGAGAATAAGGCAGACAGAAAAGACAGGCAGAGAAATACAGAGACAGAGAGAGAGAAACAAAAACAGACAGAGAGTAAGAGAGAGACAGACAAATGAGAGCGAAAGAGACAGACAATATAGTTTCTCAGAATGGTCTTTGATTCTGCTTTTATTGTTGGGACTAGAAAAGACAGAATAAATATGACTCACAGAGATTTGCTATACAAAATAATGAGACAGTAAGAGAGTATTCACATGCTCCTTTTGAGTTAAATTCTGATGCACCTTTGTGCACCCAAACAAAATTGAAAGATGTAATTTCTGACCTGCTGCCAATAATTTTTTCAAAGGGGTAAGAGAATTTACAAAGTATCATATATTTGGATCATAAAAAGGTTGTCCTTCAGTTTTAATAAATGGGACAGAATTGAATCAGTAATATGGAAGCTCATCATTGAGATTGATATCAATTCTCAGAAAAATTCTTGAATACAATCATGAAGGGGCTACGTCATGCATATCTCAAAGGGAAATGTTGACCACTCATTATTTTGTCAGATGTGTCATGGTAATATGTCCTAAATTTTTCATGATATTAAAATTTAATAATAGGGAAACACTTTCTCATATTCTTAAAAAAGACAAACAAATAAAAATTCAAACTTTATTTTTAGTTAAGAAACATTCTTTTTTCTTTTTCCATCTTTCTCAATTAGGAAAGAAAAAAGAGAAGAGAGGAGAGGAAAGCAATCTTTTGAAACAAATATGAACTCTCAAGCAAAATATATTTCTATAATTGTCCATGTCCAAAAATGCATATCTCATATTGCATCTTTTTTTTTTGCTTGTTTTCACAAGGCAATGGGGTTAAGTGGCTTGCCCAAGGCCACATAGCTAGGTAATTATTAAGTATCTGAGGTTGGATGTGAACTCAGGTACTCCTGACTCCAGGGCCTGTGCTCTATCTACTGCACCACCTAGCCGCCCTCATATTGCATCTTTTAGACAAAATAAAGAAATGTGGACTTGACAACAGTACCATTACGGGTAGATTCAGAGCTAATTGAATTGACAAATTGACTGTAATCAATTTTCAATCTCAAATTCAAAGGAAGCTCCCAGTGAATTGTCAAAAGGATCTCTGTTTGGTTTTGACTTATTTTAAGATTTTATTTTATTTTTAAATCAGTGACTTGGGCCAAGATATTCTTGCCAGTCTCATCAAATTTTCAGGTAAATACCAAAGTGTGGGGAATTGTTAATGCATTATGTGAAGAAGTAAATATCCAAACAGATCTTGACAAAGAATATTGACCTGAATTTAACAATGTATATGAAATTTAATTAGTTCAAATGTAACTCCTACACTTGAGTACAAAAAAAAAATCAATTTCACAAATTTACAAGCAAAACCCAAATCATATTTCTGGCCTAGCGACTAATTTCTTAGCTAATGAAATTAGTTAAAATCTACCTCCCCCAAACATGATTCTTTGAGTCATTATACCTTCACCCAGAGTCTAGGCTTCAAAAATTTCCATTATTGATGTCTAGGTTGCCATGGATGTGGGAGAAAAAGGTTGATCTTGTACAAACAATCAAGGTAACAATATAAATATAAAATACAATATAACCTTTACTCCAGCCCATAGTTAATAAAAAAAGAACACTGTACTTTCAAAAAAATGCAGAAAACGCATAGCACAATAACCCAGAAATAATAGATCCTTTTCTTCTAGAGATAAGTAGATGGCACAGCGGATAAAGTGATAGGCCTGGTGTCAGGAAGATCCAAGTGCAAATTTGGTCTTAAACATTCTATTTATTAAGTATTGAAAACTTGCCACTTCATCTTTTTTTTAAATTTTTTTTCTTCAGTTTCCTTGGTTGTTAAATAGTGACCACGACTGAGGGCTGGATAAAGCAAGATATTATTCATAAAGTGATTATCACAGTACCTAACACACAGTAGAAAATAGACATTTCCTTCCTCCTTTCCCCATTTACCTCAGAAATCTTTCTTCTCTTAGTTTCAAAGTTCTATAGTTCTTGCTGGACTCTTCTCAGGGGGAAAGTCATCTTGGACTGCCAGTGGTATACACTCTTGAATACCAATGACTCTCAAAATTACCAAACTATATTTCTTCCCTTGATCTTTAGGGCTATCCTTTGGTTAAGAATTCTTTCAGAAAGAAAACAGATGTGCAGTTGATAGAGGGATAATAAGATTTATTTTTCACAATATTCTATTTATTAATCTAAACTCATGTGAATAATTTGATTTCCTCCAAAAATTGATCCCTGTAGCTGCAAGCGTAAGAAATAAGTAAAGTGATGAATTATCTGGCTTGGGGTTAATACCGTGCTAACCAACTCTGAGTTTACTGAGTTTACCATTCCCTAGGAAATCCCTCTTTCCTAATTATAAGAATAGATTGAGAGATATTGCTTCATGGAAAATCTGCTTTCTCCTACATAGGAGGATGATGTTCAAGACCTCTTATACCTTTCCAGGGTACTTTTTTTGTTGATATATGGTAATTTTTTGGTCATGTGTGACCCCTTGTAAAACCATTTGGAAATTTCTTGGTAAAGATACAAGAGGGATTTGCCATTTCCTTTTCCAACTCCTTTTACAGATGGGAAAACTCAGGCAAACAAGTTTAAAAGAATTGCCTAGGATCATATAGTTAGGAAGTATCTGAAGGGAGATTTGAACACACAAAGATGAATCAATAATCTTCTCTCCAGACCTGGTACTCCATCCAGTACACTGCTTAGCTGCCTCCTCCAGGATCCTAGGGAACTGCCACAGCTTAGATTATAAGTATCCTCTCCTCATCACTGCTGTAGAATGGATAGCATGAATGACTCTGCTCCCACTTTTCTATGGGAAGATGTTATTAAAACCCCATTGATGTCATATCATTGGCCTAGATACTTACCTATCTTTAAAAAATGAATTTTGCCACTTGGACTTCCATAGTTTGGCACTAGAACCGCTCATCTTGGAACATGTGTGTGAGACCTGAGTTCCATACATGTCTCATAAGGTTGGTTCTTGTCCTTCATTATTCAAGAAGATCCAAATGACAGCAATATGTTTGAGACAAATTATAGCATGTCCTACTGTGGCTGATCAGACCAATACAATCTCAGAATGTTCGACCATTGGTTGGGCACAAAATAGTCCATGTGAACACAGATACTCTAAACTTATGGATATCACTTTTCCTTTGAGCTGCTTCAATTCTGCCTTCCTTCACCAATGAGGGCACACCATACTGGGTGGTACTGTGCCAGTGTCTCCCAGACTGTAGAATCAGTTCTAAAATTCTCTAATGAGACCTTCATGCTATCCTGGTATCACTCATACTGATCCTTTTGTGAGCACTTTCCCTGTGTGAGTTCTCCATACAATAGCTTTTTTTGGCAAGCATATATCTGACATTCTAACAACATGTCCAGCCCATCATAGTAGCACTCTCTGTAGTAATGGAGGAATTCTAGACAGTTTAGCTTGATAAAGGCCCTCAGTGTCTGGTATCTTTTCCTGCCAGGTGATTTTCAGGATCTTCCTAAGACAAGTTAAATGGAAATGATTCCATTTCCTGACATGGAGCTGGTAGACTGTCTAGGTTTCACAGGCTTATAGTAATTAGTTTGCTACTCAATCTACTACCTCTTCTCTTCTATACTTTCTTTTGGAGACTCTCGGCTATTTAACTAGTTCTGGCAATGTGAGTGTCAACCTCATTGTCAATGTGTATGTACCTCCTTGGAAAGGATACTGCCAAAGTAAATGAACTTGTCCACAGTTCTCAAAAGTTCTCCATTTACTGTAATTCATAGTTCCGCCTATGGATCGTGTGGTGCTGGCTGATGGGGTGCTTGTGTTTTCTTGGAGCTAATTGTTAGATAAAAATTATCAGAAGCAACAAAGAATTGATCCATACTTTATTTCATCTCAGCTTCAGAGACCGAATTGAAGGCATCATCATCTGCAAACAGAAGATCATGCACCAACACTCCCTCTTCTTTGGTCTTTACTTGCAGCCTTTTCAAGTTAAAGAATTTGCCATCAGTGTGGTAGCTGCCCTTGAGGCCATGTTCATCTTCATTGAAGGTATTTGATAAGAAGGCTGAAAACATCATGCTAAAAAGTATGGAAGCAAGGATATATCCTTAGGAAATCTCAAGAGCATTATCCACTATTCAGAATCAGGGTAAGCATGTCATTAAAAAAATAACCTAAAATACTGATGAACTTCTCCAGGCAATCAAATTTTGACATAATTTTCCATAAATCCTCATGACTGATAATATCAAAGGCCTTGGTCAAATATACAAATGTTGTATGGAGACCTCAGTCCTGTTCCTGGCATTTTTTCCCATGGAATTGTTGGGAAGTAAAGGTTAGCACTCTCCTTGAAACATGGATGAGGTCCTAGTGCCTTTGCATTACATATATGGTTAAGGCATTGTCACCTTCTCTGTGGCCTCTAACCATGTAAATGTCTCATATGCACAATGGGTGACTGTACTCAGATCTTGGGTTCCTGAGATCTTGATCTGTGTCTGATGTTTCCTACCTTTTTGTGACTTTGCAGACAAAATTAGTCTGTAAATAAATTAGTTTAAGAGCTTGTTGGTGTTTAGCCTACATGATACTTTTTTTTCAAGGTGGGAGTAAGACATACGTGGAGTTATAACTGTGGTAGTATCCCTGATGGGAATTTTTGATGACATTTCTTCAAATTATATAGATGGTAACTGTCCTATAAATGATGATTTAGGGTGTTCTCAACCTGGTATTCACAAAGAGATTTCAAAAGGTATCTGAACTTGTATGGGAAAATGCAATTTCATTTTCCCTAACTTTTACTTTTCTTTGATTTTATCTATTTTCTTTTTAGGAATATTAAAACATTATTTTGAGAAGTCAACAGGACTCATTAGTGTCTGTCTGTCTGTCTTCTGTCTGTCTCTTTTCTCCTTAAATGAAAAAAAGCTCTCTTAGAGCTACAAAGATATACTAAGAAGAAGTGACTTATCCATCATTGGTTAGTCCATAAATATTTATTAAGAGCCTTTAATGTATTAGGCACTGCAATGATTGCCGGAGTTACAAATATGAAAAATAAAGACAATATCATCCTTGAAGAAACTGACAATCTAATAGGGGGGAAAGGAAAACTGAAAATTTGGGACCGAGAGAAAGGATATCCAATGTAGGGGCATGGTGAAGTCCAGGCCAAATAAGGAAAAATGCATGGGAAATTAAAAAAAAAGCAATGCCTGAACTGAGAGCCCTCTTTAAATGGTGTTCTTTGTCCTGCCCTCCAGCCCTACAATAAGAGGAGAGTAAGAGGTATTGAGCATACTGATGAAATGTGAGCCCCAAGATTGATGCAATGTCATAGAATGATGAGTTTTGTATTGATGAAGTTTCTGTAAATATGGAAGAGTTCAGTGCAAAGGAGTGTGGCCAGATGGAAAAATGAAGATATAGTCCCATAGATAGTATGTTTTAGAGTCAAGATTTGAACTCCAGTCTTCTTGATTTCAAAGATAGATCTCTATCAACTAGCAACAATTTATTTAAAATAAACTTTAGTAAATATATATATAAACACATATTTACTATATATAATATGCACATATATGCAAACACTCTTATTAGATGTGTTTTATGCATAAATGTACGTATATAATTTTCACCTTCTATTAACTTTGAATACTCATAAGAACCCTATAAATTATCTCATAAAAACAATATTTCCATTTTTACAGATGAGACAATTGACACTCACTGAAGCTAAAATGACATGATCCAATCTTATAACTGAAAAATGGCAGAAGCAAAATTGAGAGTTAAGTCTTCTAAATAGATACCCAGTGACCTTGACACTGACTTCAAACACTGATGTTGGGGCATACTTTTGACTTCCCCAACATCTTCATGAAGGATTCCTTTATCATCCAATTTTAGCATCATCTGAAAAATTAATTAAGATGCTCCTTGCCAGCTCTTCCAAATCATTAATAAGATTGTCAGATAAACTCTCCTCCCCATATTTTTTCAGGCACCCCACCAACCACTGCCTTCCTACTCTGCAGGTTGCTGTTTATCATTACTCTTTATTTCTGTCCCTTCAGTTCAGTGTATAAAACCATGCTGTTTATTGCTCACAGAGATTGGATTATTGGTAAAATTCCTTTGAAGCTTTTGGCTTAAATGAATGGTCATTGAGTTATTTTGTCCTTTGGGAAGGGAGGGGAGAATTAGTGGTGATTTTATTTATTTTTCATATTTTGTAAAGGTTCAAGATTTGATTGCAATTTTTTTCATGTAATATATAGTATGGAATCATAAAAGATATATTAGAAATAGAATTATAATAGAAAAAAGGATCTTTAAGACCTAGAAAATTTGGATTCAGATCTGGAAAGAAACTATAGAATATAGAATATATCACTGATGAAAATGGGTCTCAGATCACAGAATGGAATTTCAGTGAAAGAAGGGACCTCAGAACATGGAACATACAATGTTGGAACTAGAAGTGACTTAACAGAGAAGAACATTGACTATCAGAACTCATAAGGTATTCTATGACATAGAAATCCTCTGGGATTAGAGTAATAAGAGTTGCATAGTAAACTTTGAAAGTAATTAATCTATTCTCTTTATTTTACATGATACAAGTGAAATTCAAAGAGGGAATATATTTATTCATTGTTATTAACAAAATAGCATAGTCAGGTGTAATACCCAACCTTAAACCTGGGCTCTAGTTCTTAGATTGTATTCAACCTTCAAGTTCAATATGCTTATGAAACAATATATTTCCTCCTTATTACATATCTTTTCAAGTAAATAAAAATTAAATATCTAATGATACATTGGATTACAATAGGAGAGACAAAGCTTCAAAAAGAAAGTATGGTTTTATTATACATCCATCAGAACACATTGGGAATACTGGGTTCATGACTTGGCACACACTTGATAAGTTGGAAAGGATCAAAGATGAGCAGAGTAGTGATGGACTTGGTGTATATGCCATGAAGTTTAATAAAATGAATTAAGGTTTGATATTAAGGATTAAATCTTATAATAAGAGTTCTGGACTGCCTCAGGAAGTAGGTTCTCTTCCACGTTATTGTCATCATTCAGTTGTTAAAGTGATATTTGACTTTCCATGATCCCATTTGGAATTTTCTTGGTAAAGAGATTGGAAGTGGTTTTCCTCTTGGTCATTGTTTGGGTCCTGAATGACTGAGCGATTATAAAAAGCAATTGTGTCTATTTTGGTCAGAAACTCTGAGGGTCTACACCACCCACACTGACTTTTTTTTAAAACCATGATTAAAGAGGTCATTTTCTGCCTAATTTCTTTCTTTACCTAACTTTAATCCCTGAATGGGAATTGTCACAGGAAAACTGAGAGCTTTTAAAGATCCCATCTTAAAAGGTCCAGGTCCTCTCTAGTCTCTCTATCTGACCACTGGATGGCCCAGAAGGAGAAAGTGATTCTATTGACGTGTCACAGCCCCCTCTCACTTAAACCAGCTCACTCACATGTCATGGCATCATGCCATATAGCCTGTTCATAAACACAGGATAAACAGCAGCCGCCACGGCGTTATGTTGTTGTTGCTGTTCAGCCATTTTACAATCCTGTCTAACTATTTGTGACCTAATTTCAGGAACATCAACATCTTCCTGGTTCAAATTCAGCCTCAGACACTTGTGTCAGAGGCTGAGTTTGAACCAGGAAGAGGAATCTTTCAGACTGCAGGCCCAGCCCTGTATGGAACACCTAGTTGCCCATAAGGGAGCTACTAAAGCCAAAACAAGAGCCAAAAGAAAAGGAACAAGCAAGCATACAAAAGCAATCACTCAATCTCTGTACTTAAAAGGCTTATGTTTTACCAAAGATATACAAAATGTCCATAGATTTATAAAACCAGGGTGGTGAGTAAAAGGAGAAAGTATTTGTTGTTCATTAGTCAATAATTGCGATGGATTCTAAGAAGTTCCTATAGGAAATGGAGCCTTGAGGGAAATCAGTATTGTAAAATATAAGCATGAAGATAGGTGATATATGAGATAGGGAAAGTCAACCATGTATAAAGAATTGTTTTCTAGGTGGAATGAGATGCAAAATGTGGGGGACAAATCAGAAACCGTAGTTGGAAAACAGATTTTGAAAGGATGTAAGAGCTTGGTCATGAGTTTTAACTATAGACTAGCATCCTAAACTATACTTGGATCTGTGAATGGGAAGATTAGTCAGGAACTTTGGCACAGAAGAAAGTAGTAAGAGCTCAAGTCATAAATGTAGAGGAAGGGATTCAATGAGACGGACATCTCTAGGGCCCTTGTCAACCTGAAGCAGTGACTGAAGATAAGCCTTCATCCCTCTTCCACAAATGAATATGAGTACCTACTCCTTGACGGTCACTGAATCTCAGATAAGGGCCTTGTCTCCTGGCACTTCCTGCTCCCCCCATGAGATGAGCCCTCTATTAATAAGATAAGAAATCACTGTCATAACCTGAAAAGATTAAGTCTCTAAGTTATGTCCTTCATTTAAATGTTCCTGATTATCTCCTGTTTGTTCTCTGAACTACCATTTGCAACCTGTTCCTGATTACCTCATCTTCCTTCATCTTTGGGCAGTTTTCTCAGTTGCTTTTCTGTCTCCCTCTGGGAGACCATTCTGCTTCTGAGGAGCATGAGCCCCAAATAAATACCTTCACTTGAATTGGAGAAAGTTTGAGTTTGAATTCTTATGATAAATGACCTGCATCCTGAACTACAGCAATGATCCCTGTCTTTGTGAAGCCAGCCATGTTTTGGGATAAAACATGATCAGCAGCTAATTTGATATTTCATAGTTTTAAATGGCAAGGTCTATTCCATCATTAGTCTAGGCAACTCCAATTCACAGCCTAGAAATATATTTAATAAATTTTATTAGTTGATTGATTGTTTTTGTCCTATTCGTCTGTGGTTGCTTAGATTACCTGTGGTTGCTAAGGTTCCTTTGGAATTATACCTAAAATCCACTGTAGTTCACCTATTGGTGACATTTACTAGGAAGGCAAAAGGGATGGAGTGTCACAGAATCCAGTTGATCATTCCAAGTTTTTCAGACCTTTCTCTCATGGTTAAAATGAATGAAATGTGAAATGGAAGCATTTTTTTCTCTTTTTTTTCATATACTTACAGAGAGAATATCAATAAGATTCAATATATGATGGGACATTAAATTCAGTTAGAGCCAAAATATGTGATTTAAGATTACTATACAGCACACTGTAGGTTGATTTCAAATAATGAAAGCTACATTAAGGGAAAGATTTCTGTGTGGGTGCAAATATATTTGTAGGAAGTCCATCATTTTCTGTGCATGTTGAAATCAAGAAAATTAGATCTTGGAAAGCAATTATTTTGCATTTGGAGCATAAAGCATCATTTTGTTTCCTGTTAGAGGGAAGACTTATACGTAGCCTAACACCTCATTCATATACAGACTTTAACTTCAAAACATTTTTAAAGTAATATACTATTTATCTGATATGTAAGGAAGCAGAAAGAGCTCAAATAGACTTGAAAAAAGCAGTTAACTACACATATTTCAGCATCCAATATCATCTTATAAATAAAACATGTGGTGAGTTTAAAAGAATGTGGTAGGGGCAGCTAGGTGGCACAGTGGATAGAACACTGGCCCTGGAGTCCGGAGCACCTGGATTTAAATTTGACCTTAGACAATTAATAATTACCTAGCTGTGTGACCTTGGGCAAGCCACTTAAACTCATTGCCTTGCAAAAAAAAAAACAACCTTAAAAAAAAAGAATGTGGTACCTGGGATGCTGGATAGATCAGATGAATATATATTAATAGAGGGTAAGAGGAAAATCACAAATATCTAATCTGATCCTTTTGTTTCTTAAAATAACCTGTGTCTTAGAGAGGTACAATAAGTTTGTCAACACTTGAATATTAGAAGAACAAGACTTCTTAGTCAATTTGTGGGCCATTGTTAATTCCATCATATTTCATTTTTTCCACAGAAGGTATTATAAAAAGGATTGTAACGAATAGCATAGGAAAACTGAGAATAACTGTGATATGCCTTTTTTGATATAGTAAGCTCATAGTAGACTGATGCCAGGGAGATTTGGGTTCAAATTTGTCTTTTAACATGTGTTCATTGTGTAACTCTAGGAAATCACTTAACTTTTCACTATTATTGGTAAGTCACAGAAGATGTAGTGAATCTTCATTAGTAAAAGGATTTTCTCACCCATGAATTCCCTACATCAATGAAATTGTATGTGTAGTCCCTTTGCCAATCCTTATTTATCCCCATTCTTCTCCCTTTTCCTATCTTCCCCCCACTCAATTAATACCTGCTTTATCTGTTCACTTAGTACATAACCAAGAGGTAAAATATTGATGGCTAAATTAACTACTAGAAACATTAAAATTTTAAAAGGAATTAGCACATCCATTTGCCATACTTTAAAGGCTTTGTGTGTGTGTGTGTGTGTGTGTGTGTGTGTGTGTGTGTGTATGCATGACACTCTGCTGAAGCTTTATGGACTCTTTCTCTGAATAAGATTTTAAAAGAATAATTAAATTTCATCTTACTGAGTTCAAATCTTGCCTCAGGCACTAACTAGTTATGTGACCCTGAACAAGTCACTTGCCTAAGTTTCCTCATCTATAAAATGAGCTGGAGAAGGAAATGAAAAACCATGTTATTATGTTTGTGGAGAAAACCCAAAATGGGATCACAAAGAATCAGACAAAATTAGAATGACTGAACAACAATTAAAACCATTGCCGAATGTTAAAACAAAAAGAAATCCATAGACTTGAGGATAAAAATCCCTCTTTTAAATGTATTCAGTTTTAGGCTTCAAATTCCACAAATTGGCAAGTTATTTTCAGAATAAAATGATATTTGAGTGATAGATGCATCTTAGAGATGGAGATAATATGATTCAGTAGAAAGAGTCCTAACTCTACAATCAAAGAATCTGTGCTCCAATTATACTTCTAATGCTTACCACCTATTTGATTTTGGCAAATCACCTCTCTGAGTCTCATTTGAGAGGTTTTGATTACATGGCTTCTGGGATCCCTTCTAACTGCATCTATGATTTATAGATTATGACATTTCTTTTCCATATGATCTTTGGCAAGTCACCTTACATCTTTGAGACTCAGCTTCTTCACATATACAAGGAAGGTGTTGGACTGGCTAATTTCTGAGCTCCTTTCCAAATCTACACCTCTGATTTTAAATTACCATATAAATTTTTCAATCCAAAACTCTCAGGAAGAGAGAAATATAGTTTTAGTCACCTGGGATCATGTCTCAATCATTCATCTTGGCAATTATCAACTGCACCTAGTTTTTAAATAAGTGATCCCTGAGGGTCGCTGTGGATAAGATCAATTGTCCTTCACAGGGAGAGGAGTGATCATATTCTGGGAGGGAAGAAGAATCAGTTGAGCAAGGGAGATTCAGTGCAACATGTTTCTCTAATTTTTCTTATCTGGGTTTATTGTGGTCAAAGCTAATGTTCCATGTGGAATGTAACAAAAGAGAAAATAGAAGCAATTCATTGACTAAGATAAAAATTTATTAAGAGTACACCAAACTGGGGCAGCTAGGTGGCGCAGTGGATAGAGCACCGGCCCTGGAGTCAGGACTACCTGAGTTCAAATCCGGTCTCAGACACTTAATAATTACCTAGCCGTGTGGCCTTGGGCAAGCCACTTAACCCCATTGCCTTGCAAAACTAAAAAAAAAAAAAAAAAAAAAAAGAGTACACCAAACCTACTAATAAAGTGTCTGGCCTGCCTCAAACTATGCCAAAAGGAGGGCTACAGACTTTTTGAATCTAGCTGTGTCTTTCTTCCCTGAGGCCTTGATAGTACATCATTTACCAATCCCAATTGTTGGGTCTTTTAAGGAGGAGGTGGCCTAATAGTTCTTAGCACCTCCCTATTACTTCATCTTGAAAGGAAGGGAACAGGACCACTCATGTCAAACAGGTTAGGTAATGGGATCTGGCATTCAAATGTGGCTATAATACTCAATGAATACTAGTTGCTTAATGAGATGCAGCTGTCCTAGGTAAAAAAAAAACAAACAAAACAAAAACAAAAGCAAAATACTTCAGTCAGAATCTCTCTGGCTTATCTTCTCCTTGTCAATCAGATCAACCCCCAACTTTGATGAAGGATGACATGAGCCCTGGGAAGGACCCAGCTCAGGGTGGCTTCTGATTCTTTAAACAGAAGTGAGAGCTGCACTTGGAAGAGGCCCATACTGAATCAGGTTAGTCAGGATGACTAGCAGATTCCCCTAGGTCTGAAGTGATCACATTGCTTATTTAGAAACCGCTTGATCTTCAGAAGGGGGTCTGAGAAAAATTAAGGAAAAATTTTGATTATAGAGTAATATTTTTTTTAAATCCAACAAAATAGCAATTTTCCTCTTTGATAAATGTCTGAGACAGGATTTTATTCTAAGTTTTCCTGAATCCAGTTCCTATCCACTTCATTAACTGCTGTCCCATTCCCAATTGAAGAAGACCATTCCATTCTGGACACTTCTCACTCATCAACTTTCACTCATTCTTCTTTCATGCAGATGAAATTGAATTTTTATTCTATATGACATATATCATGTCATTTTAACACAGATAGCATGTCTTCATTTAGGCTTATAGCCTTCATATCCTTATTTTCTTTAGCTAATCCTTGTGGGAATGATTTTGCAGTTCTCTGTCATTCCAGTTACCACTGAAACCTCAAATTTCCTATAGTTTCACCTTAACTTGATCAGCTATCCCTGCCAGAGAACACCCAAGGCAAGGTTAAGCCTTTTGAGAACTTCCAGTGAAGACAAGACCACTGTCTCTCAAGGCAGGCCATTCATCTATTGGCTTACTTTCATTTTAAAAGATTTGCTTCTTTTTCATTATATAGAATCAAAATTTGTCTCTACAGATCTTCCATCCATCACTCCCAGTTCTTCCCTATTTGCCCAAGCAGAGAGGTGCGTACAAATATACATAGAATATATAGGAATATATGTATTTATATATGCAAGTATATAAATATATTTTATGTTCATATCTATGTATATCATACTAATAGGCATTTAGAACAATGGTTTTCAAATCTGATTCAACTCTATAAAAGTTTGTTACTCCCTCAAATAGAGACTAATAGAACACAGAACATGATGAGGTTTTATTTATTCCTTTGGGGTCATTATAAAATGTAGTTGATTATCCCCAACTGAAGAACATCTATCAAGATATTGTATAGAGCAAAGACCATGGAAATCAAACTTCTGAGCCGGGGGTAGCTAAGTGGCACTGACCCTGGAGTCAGGGGCACCTGAGTTCAAATTTGACCTCAGACACTTAATAATTGCCTAGCTGTGAGACCTTGGCCAAGTCACTCTTAACCCCCATTGCCTTAAATAAATAAAAAGAGATGATTAAAAAAAAACCTTCTGAGCTAAATGAGATATTCTAGCTGATATGATTCACTGCAAATGTCCCCTTAAATAAGACTTTCCAGAAGTCTCCAAAATAGCAGTCTAAAACTCCTGGTTGGTTACCAAATGTTCAGATGTATGTTTCCTACAAGTCTGACTTCCCCATAATTTCTCCATACTCCTTTCAGATGATGCGATTTCATCGTCACAGAGAAGTCTGCTTACTTCCCCAATATATCACTTGAAATCAGTGAAATTCTGTGTCCCAACTTTTGCCAATTCTTCATCTCTCTCTCTCATGTCTGAAATACATTTCCTCCTCAACTTCAAATATTGGATTACGATACTCCCATCTAGATTTAGCTCAGGGATCTTTTTGTGAAAAAAGTCTCTTGATTCCCTCAGGTTTTGGTTATCTCCCTTTGATATTTAGTTTTCATTGTACATAATTTTCCTTGAGGGCAGTAATTATTTCATTTTTTGTCTTTGAAGCTCAAAACTGCAGAACAATTCCTGTCATATATTAGGTTCTTAACAAAATTTTGCAGTAGGAATGCTTTCATCCTCATGTGTATGAACCCTCCCTGACACCGTACACACACACAAAGGGATGTCTGAAATGCATGAGGCAAGGGATGAAGACTTTTATTCCTCATTGAGCATTGGACAGTTAATAGGGAGTCATTTGCCACCTAAAGAACAAGGACAGGGGGCATCCCAAAGAGAAGATCTCAAATGGGATGCAAAAAGCACAAATAAGAAATTTCTCGTTTCTTTCCTTATTGCCTCCCTCCTGTGAACATATATGTTTGCCATATATCCCATACATACAGGATTTTAAATTTGTTTTGTATCCATGAATATCTGGAGTAAGTATGAATACTTAATGATTGATTGTTTGCTTTGAAAAGGGCTAAGGATTGCTATTCAATTTGTGTGAAGGGAAGTTTGACTGATGTGTTGATCCTAATGACAACATTCAAGAATAATAGTTCTAAGGGTTTTTTATCCCAGCTTCTCATTCCACTGAAGCCTATTAGTATAAGCCCCTGATATTTTTCAGGGAGAAGATACTTGGAAAACATTTTTTGCCTCTACTTGTGAAGATGGGAAAAAGGCTGGGGCGGGGAGGAGGAATTAAGGATCACTGTGGGTTCTTTTGGGATGAAGAAATCACCAGACTTAATCAGGAAGGTAAGAAAAACATTTAAATTTTAATTCACAGACTCATGCAGAAGTTCACAGAATTACTACAAAAAATTCATGTTAGGTTCTTTGGGAAAGCAGTGAGATATTCAGTTTCAGTAGAAGTGCAATTAGGCAAAGAAGAAACAGTCCTAAACTGAGGTGGTGAGAACATCAAAGACAGCTAACAGAAAAGGAAGAGATATAGCCATGAGATGGTGACTGGTCTTCTTAAATCAATATGATACTAGCAGAATGGAAAAAAGGGTAGAAGAGTATAGAGGGGTCTTGCTCCCCAGAGTAGGCTGATTTCCAAAGGAAAGTGAACTTTCAGGGTATAAGCAGTAAAGAAGGGTAAGAGGGAAAGAATATTTTGTTGTGTTTAGCAGAAGCTAAGATTGTAGCCGCTGGCTACTTGAGTTCAGTTCTCCCTATGAGAAACCATTATTCAGACTCAGGACAGCAAGGGTGGAAATAATTTTAATTAATTAATAAATTTAAATAAATATTAATTAAAACATAAATTTGATAATGATAATAAATTTCATAATAATTAATCTAAATAATTAATTAAAATAAATAATAAATTTAAATAAATAATCAATAAATCTATTAAAAGAAGTTACAACACATAGGAAGGGAGAGAGAAAGAGAGTCAGCATTGACTGGACCACAAGTCAGAGAAGACTGTGGCCCTGAGTTAGGGTCCAACCCATGTTTTATTTATTGCTTCTCATCCAGAGGGCAAAAAGTGAACTCCCTTCCCCTTATTAGATCTGGAATTAGGTGGAAGGTGAAGCCTAAAGAGAACAGGATACAAATTTTACATTAAACAATGAATCAATGGTAGTAGATTTATATCTCAACAGAAGGTTGTAGTCAATTTACATCTCCACCCAATTTCTACATTCACAATTTTCTTCATCTTTCCCCTGCATCATTTCCCCCTCAAAATTTATTGGGGACCCAGATTATTCTGGGCCTTTAGAGTCCATTTGGAGATAAATGCATTACAGAGAGGACTTCTTTGAGGCAGCATCCAGAGAATGATCAGCTGACACAGATAGATGACATCTTGCAGAGGTTGATCTCAGAGATATACAACTAGAAAACCAAATTGAAGAGAAAAAAATCGAGGAAGCAAAAACCAGAGATACTGTAACAAAGAAGGCTATTTAAAAAGGGGTCCAATAATTAGGAAAAAAACCTAGAAGGTCTATTAGGGGGCAAGAATTATACTTTATGATCCTAAGCCAGTATCAAAATACCTTTTATAAGAACAAGGGTTCCAATATAACAGATTAGTTGATAGATGCCACATCAATTGTAAACAAAAGCTCAAAAATAGTATAAACAAATATACTGAAAAAGAATTATAAACTGCACATGTCTAAAAAGTAATTTGCAACAAAATTTTCTATTTTAGCTTTGGCCATGTTTAGAATGAACAAAAATTTTAGATAAAGAATGAATTTTCCCTTTTAAGCAGTTAAAAATATACTGATAGGCATTATCATGATCCACTGATTCACCCTCACACTTAATTATAATGCACCTGGAATGATCATGGCAATTTACTATTACAGAGCAGTGAGGGACACAAGGACATATTCCCTTATAAAGTCATACAGACAATCCTTTTCAATGAGCCAGGCGAGGGATTTCTTTAAGAGAATTTAAGAGAATCCTACCCTAGTTGAAGCTAAGGCCATTCTTTCAAAGGTCACTTACTCTATCTGAAGCATTTAACATCAAAACACATAGGGCTAAATGACTTCATTGACATACTGTCTTTCTATTTTAACATACTTGATGTCAGACAGATCAATTATCAATACGTTGTAATGTAGCAGTTGCCTATAACCAGAGCTTCAGGTGGCTTGATCACTAAGGAGTGTGCCAGGCTGTAATTTGGTATGAGATCCAGGGAAAAAAAATCATAATTCAATTATTGCTCATGTACCTAAAGACAATGCTGTAAATGAAATGCAAGAAACAGATTTTGAGATGTAAATTTATCCTAATTCATATTTTTTTATGAAATCAACTTTTTGCAATGAACCCATCTAGTTATTAACTATGTTTAAAGTTACTAAACATCTCTTTCTGGTTAGGAGGTTGCCCATCACCTCCATAGTTCTCATATAACAATTAGCTAGAGTTTGCCACAGAGAAATCTCAAATCATCATCATTATTTTATCTTCCTCATGTTACATAGGTGCTTTGCCCTCAAAGCAAATAACCAGTTTAGTCCCAGTGTAGCTGGTGGCTTGTTTCTTGGGTTCAGTTCTGCCTCAAACTCAGGAATGCAAATTTTGGAAAGAAAATAGATATTTATTAAAAGAAGTTACAACACATTAATAGAGTGATAGAAAAGTTAAGAAGAGTTTAAAGAGAAGACCATGTGGATTTTGCCTTTTGGGGAGGGGTCTGTTATGGGTGATCTTGAGTGTTTCCAGCCCCTGCACTGGCTGCACTCCCTGGCCCTGGCCTCCCCATCAGAATACAATGCAATTCAAATAATGTTGAAGGTCAGGTCCTCAGGTGTAGCCTAAAGTAGATATAAAAGGAAGAAGGAAGATTCTTTTAACAATGTAAACAAAAGATTTACAAAGTTTGTTTCCAACTGATCTCATCACTCCCATGCACATATAAATAGAAATTTCTATACATAAATTTTTACAAATTATTAATTTCAGAATTTTTATAAATACATATGTATATATATATATATATTCCCTTCCATAAATATGTATTGATAGTTAATAAGAGACAAAGATTACAGATTTTCTTACTTTGCTAAAAAAAGATCTTGGGAGATTGTTGACAATTATCAATATATTTAACATCAAAACAAATCAGATTACAAAATTTAATATATTTCTCTTTCCCAAAGAAATCAGTAAATATATATGATCAATATTCCTAAATTCCTTGACATACAATTTATGCAATTATATTTTCCTTAATAACACATATAAATTCTCAAGACATTACAGAACCTTCAAAGGTGACTTAGTTACTCATTTAGCTCTCAGATAGTTTCTTTTTTTCAACACAAGGTGGTGACCTTTGCCTATCAAAGACCTCTTTTCAAAGCCTCTTGAGGGCAAGAAGTCTTACATTTATTAAACCTTAATGTCTCAATTAACATAAGTTGAATACAGCCCTCAATCAATCGTAGGTTAATAAAACCTTAGCTCACAGCTGAAATAATTTCACAAACTTTGCTACTTACAAACTTTCAAGTGGTATATGGTGATAGGTTCAGATCCCAACTTCATTAATTATTTAAAATTAGGCCTTTTAAGAAATTAAATTCAAATCCCAACCTAGAGGGAGTAACATTTAACTCAGTTAACTAACTATTTCAGGTCTGCATTACACACACACACACACACACACACACACACACACACACACAAACAAAACTCTTGTATAAAGTTTTCAAATTTATCAAAGTGAGATTGATACTCTGGCTGGTAGCAAGTCTCAGAACATAGAAATATTTTTCCACCTCTCCAGGCCAGTGGAGAGATATGAAAATGTGCCATTGATGTTTAAATACATACACATATTTATATATCTTTTGAATGAAGACCAGTTTTAAAAAGACCAGTCAAAAAATAATTTTTAGAATCAATTAGAATTTCTTGAGGAACTTCTTATATATCATTAAGATTTTGAAATAGCTAACTAATAGTTCAAATTCAATGCATTCTTAAGTAACTTTATACAGCTCAAATTCAGTTAAACTATGACACACATATTAGTTATTAGCACAGGCTTAATTAAAAGATGAAATCTGAATTTCCTAGTCCCAGAAAAAGTTACTTTCCCCCTTCTTTTGATTTTCTTAAATAATTGACCAGGAGGCTTCTCAATCAAATCTGCCCATCTCCCCTTTCACCTTCCAAGGGGGGAACTTTCTCAGCTCAGCTAAATGGGGCTTGGAATTGATAAACACCTGTAGCCTAAGGAAAACGTGGTTCCTGTCTACAATGGGGCTAAAACAAGTTTTAGGGGGAATTTTTCCCTTCCTGCAGTGAAGCATGCATTCCATATGAGACATAGGTTTGAGTTTCAAAGTTCTAAAAGGGAAGATTTTTACTCTCTCTCCTCCTCCCCCTGCAGAGGATGGGGGAAGCAAAGAATGAGAGAGAGCATTTTAAAGAAAAAGAAGGAAAGAGAATTCCACCCAAAGATAATTTCCAGCTCTGGTGTTTTGCCTTTGTCAAATCTAATTTCCTTCAAGGAGTATGGGAAGGCATCATCTCCAAATAACCTCTTATACCCTTTGCCTTTCTTTACTATTTATCCCCTGCTGGCTCATCCTCCTTTGGAGGAGTGCACTCTTTTTGTTTTAAGGTTTTTCCAAGGCAATGGGGTTAAGTGGCTTATCCAAGGCCACACAGCTAGGTAATTATTAAGTTTCTGAGGCTGGATTTGAATTCAGGTACTCCTGACTCCAGGGCCAGGGTGCTCTATCCACTGCCCCACCTAGCCGCCCCGAGGAGTTCACTCTTGAGGAAGATAATTCCCCATATGGTCACTCTCTCTCTCTCCTATACCTTTCCTTACTACTTCATTATTGGGGGTCTGGAGACCTGACCAAGGAGGGGCAAAGTACTTTTACTAGAAAGTTCATGGACTTCATCTCATAGACAGGACCCTGAGATGGAGGTGGATGTTCAGTGTAAATATAAGGTCAGTGCAGAGGGAAATGATTAATTATAGAATATATTTCTTTTGCATTTCTTGCTGGGGTTGGGATTTTTTGGCATCCGGTTTTCCTCATATTTTAATTCTCCATCAATTAATAGGTAGGCAAACACATCAATTCGACATATAACAAATGTCCTTCCTTAACAACCCTCACTCCATAGTGGGGTATAAACCAAACACAGCTCTGAAATGCCTTTCTTTGGTCAGTCTGAATAAAACAAGGCAGGCCCCCACAAGGAGGACTGTGAAGCACCATATGGGTTCTGCTTAGCTGACTCCCCACACAACTCAACATTTTCCATTTTTCTGGAAAAAAAGGGAAACACAGAAGGATGGCTAGAGGTCCAATAATTTTCCTACTTTTCTAAAAATCAAGGGCTAAAAAAGGGGTGTGCTTCTCACCTATGGAGCTGGATCCAGTTTCCCAAGTCTGGGCAGAGTCTCCTGGCTGGCTTGCCATTATGTAGCCGCTGGCTAGATGAGTTCAGTTCTGCCTATGAAGAATCATCACCATTCAGACTTAAGCAAGGGTGAAAATGAAACAAAAATTTTATAAAAGAAGTTATAACACATAGGGAGGGAGGGACGTTAAACAATGAATCAATAGTAGTCTGATTTACATCTCAAGAGTAGGGGGTAATCAATTTACATCTCCACCCAACTTCTACATTCACAATTCTCTTCCTCTTCCCCCTGCATCAAGTAAAGACTAAAGTGAAGGCTGGAAATCATGATCCCTAATCAGAGAAGAAATCTCAAGAACAGAACTTCCATGAGAGGTTAAGTATTAAGGACAGGTATAGGAGAGAGAGAGTGACCATGTGGGGAGTTACCTTCCTCAAGAGTGAACTCCTCCAAAGGAGGATGAGGCAGCAGGGGATAAAGTAGCAAAGAAAGGAGGATGATACTCTCCAAGAATGGGAAGAGCAACTCAGTGGAGGAATGAGTGAGTTTTTAAAGATATATAGGGAGACATAGGTGGGGATCCATAATTCAGAAAGTAGAGGATAAGTGAATGGAACCTATATTGATAAGGGGTGGTAGGTCAAAGACTTAATCCTTTCAGACTAAAGTAGGGATCCATTATTTTGCTGATTGGGGATTTTTTGGTACTTGGGGGCTGGAGACCTGACCAGGGAGGGGCAAAGTACTTTTACTAGAAAGTTCATTGACTTCATTTCATAGATGGGACCCTGGGATGGAGGTGGAAGTTCAGTGTAAATGAAAGGTCAGTGCAGGGCAAAGATTAATTATAGAATATATTTTGCTTGCATTTCCTTTACTTCACTTGGTTTGCTTTCTGTTCTCCAACCCCATCCCCCACTTACACCTCTGTTCCTGTATCCCTAGTTAAAGATAAACAAACTGACCCTTTGAGAAGTTAAATTGTTTTTCCTCCAGGACTCCCAGAAAAGTTAAGTGTTTCTAGTAGTCTGGCAGAGACAAGGCTGTCTCAGTGAGCATTATTATTTATGGAGATTGTCCAGCTAAATAATTCATAGTTTTGTTTGATAGCTGGCCTTTCCAGCTGTGATTGTGTAGTGTGATTTCTTTGGGATAGTGAATAATTGAGCAGGGATTCATGTTTTTTTTTATTATTCTTAAAAAAATCATGAAAGAAAATCTGCTTCAGGAAGATTGAATATAAAAGGACTTCTAAAAATGACAAAGGAAGTCTGAAGTTTGGATGAAATATAGAGATTCTTATATATATGGACAGATTCTTCATATCTGGATTGTGAATGTTATCAGACCAGTTCTTGAAGGTGAAGAAAGTAGTATATATATATATATATATATATATACACATATATATTTAAAAGTAGCCACAGATTCTGAAATGCATTTTAAATGACTTCCTTTCTGTCATGGGAAAGAAGTGGGGATTATAATTCATAGATCTTTGGATTCTAAGACAGAAAGTCATGAATTTGAATCTTTTCAAAGATGCCTACTAGTTTTGTGACTTTGGGTAAGTAATATGAGTTCTTTTCAAAAATGAATATGCTAATTGTCCCTACTTCATAATAACATTGTTCGGATCAAATTAGATAATATGGGTAAAGTACTGTTCTGTGGAGAAAGGTTGACTAGCTTTATCTATTCTCAGAGAGTAGAACTAGGACTAATAAGTTGTTGGAACAGAGACAGATTGAATCTTGTTAGCTGAGAAATCTCCCTAACAGTAAATGTTGCCTAGGAGTGACATTGGTTACCTTAGAAAATGGTCTGTTCTCCTTCTTTGAAGGTATTTAAGTTGTCTGATTGACTGGAAAGCCTGTCTGGTATAGTTTAGTGAAGGAATGGGAGAGACAAGTCAGGAAATAGGTACTAAGAATCTTCTCCATCCCAGGGATGTTAGATCTTACCATCAGATTTGTGCCCAATGCATTTCATGCTTATATGATTTCATTTAATACCTGCATTTTTTTATCTATCCATGTTTCTGACATTTCTTTCCCCATAGGTAACTGCAAAATGATTTCTGTTAGACTCAGGCAACCTGAACTTTGTGGGTTTGGGAGGTCTTAACTAAATACAGATTGAAAGACTGTGTTTAGAGGGGCTTTGGTTCGTCATCAATACACTCCAGGTGGTATTTATATTGCTGATTGTTATATCTTCAAGTCACACAGGAATATTCCCATGCTTAGATGTCACAGTTAACGAGACAAAAAAATATGGTCAGTCAATCAATAAACATTTATTAAGCATCTACTATATGCCAGGGACTCTGCTGAGCTGGTTCCCCCCAAACCATCTATTTCCACAATACCTGGGTATCCTCCTTAGATTTGAGTAAATTCCACCTTTTATATATTACCTGTATGACCTTGCACAAATAGCTGTACATTTTACAGTGGGAAGTGCCTGGCCTACAAATTAATGATTCTATTTGAACAACAAAATATTCTTCTATATTTTCTAAATTAGAAGCTCCACTCTGCAATCCATAAAACTGTTAGATAACCTGCTTCATCAGAGAAATTGTTCACACTTGAGAAAAGCTTCCAAATGAATAGGCTAATTAAACATTCAAGACTTGTTTTCATGTCTCTCATAGATTATGATAAAATCCTTGTGATCATTTAAAGTTGTCTATGGCCCTCTTACAAGGTGGACTCTTGGAGAAGAAGCAGGGTACTTAATTTATGAAGTTCCAAAGAATAGAACTTAAATCAATAGGCCAAATTTCTTAAAAGATAAATGTTTTGCCCAACAGAAGGAAGCACCTCCTAGGAATTAGATATTAGCCAAGTTATATTGGATATTCTCAAAATATATCAAGATTTCCAACATTTGAAATGTAAAAATAGAAACTGGATGACCACCTGATGAGCTATAGAAGGGATTTTTACATTAGCTAGCAGAGCTAGGAGGGATGACTTGAAGTTTTTCCACATATTTCTATGATATAATAAATCATTTGATAATCATTCAAAATATCAAATATGATATGTTAAAAATGTTATTTTCTAAGGGAACTCAAGTGACAAATTATGAACATAATTTAAGCACATGAATATCCACATCTAAATTAGATAGTATTAAAATCAAGGGGTCAAGGAAGTTGAGATATGAGAACATGAAGGCATAGTATGCTTCATATTGTCCTAATGAGACATTTTCTCTCTCTCTCATTCTGAGGCATTTCAAAGCTTGTTAATAATAGAAAAGATTACCCATGATTTTGGACTGATATTCTTTAAATTGACTTGACTCAACCTTGATTGTAGATAGAAACAGGGAGTAGACCTGTGATTTCATTATTTTAAGAAACTTTTTGGTGAGGAAACTCCATTAAGCAATGTAGAAGAGTAGTTTCTCTTATAATCTTATAGAGCTGTGTATAGCATTAAGAGGATAAATAGTTTTTTCAGTACACAGAATCAAAATGTATCAGAGACAAAATTTAAACTCAGTTATTCCTGACTTTAAGGTCCAATATGCCATACATCCTCATCACAATTAAATTCAGTGCATTACTAAAAGGGAGATGTGTTGAGTCACATGAGAATGTATCAAAATAGCAATGCTAATTTAGAGAAGATGGTTATCTGGGTAGTAGTTCCTATGTGTCAGTGTTTGCTTGCATTGATTGAACATCTCCTTACAAAAAGTTGTATCATGTTGTGTTTTTAGATGCCTGGTATCTTATGCACAAATTATAATAAAATTCTAGATAATGTCCATTAGAAGATCAGTGAAAGTATTTACAATTTCCCTTCAATTTTTTCTCATGTGTTTTAATTTTCCAAGGTGATGTGTTCCTGAAAATAATCAGTGTATCCGCCAATAGATGCAAAATTGTTTAAAATTTTGATTATGAGCCCTGAAGGGTAAGATTTTAAGTATGAATCACACTTTTGCCATTTACTACCATAAGACAAGGAATTTCACCTCTTGAGATCACCTTTTTCTTACCTGAATTACGAGGAGTTTGGACTGGTTGACTTGTAAAGTCTCCTCTGGCTCTAAATCTATGAGTCTTAGATTCTAAATCAGTCAGTTAATCTTAAAACAGTGAAGCCCCTGAACACAATAAGTTGCCAGCATTTGGATTAAGGTATACAATGAATCATGTCCACTGAAATACACAATTACAGAAATCAAGAAAAGAATCTGACACAAGTGGAAACCTTATTGCATAGTATATTTACCTTGTGACACACAATTCCAATATTATAAAAGAATAAATAAGTTAAGACTATTCCATGAACTAAACAGTCAGTCACATGTATAGTGGGTTTTGAGGTGCCTTGAATAAAATATTATTTCACCAAAATTATTTCTTATGCTGTTAATCTCAAGGTTTAAAATTCTTGCTCCTAAGAGATTCAATTCAAACTATCATTGAATCAAAGAATGTTTGAAATACCTACCAAACACCAACATTCTGCTAAGCACTGAGCATACATTTATAAAAACAAATATTGTATGCCCTCAGGAAGCTTACATTCTGCTTTGGGAGAAACAATATGTACTAAGAAAAGTGAATCCTAATGAGATACCCAAGAAATACTGAGTGTCTGAGAAGAGGGATGGTCAATAATTATAGTCAATGAGTAGGTATTAAACATCTACTATGTGCTAAGGTCTGGTTGATTAAAAAAACAATATGAAAAAAGAAGCCTAGTCCTAGATCTTAAGGAACTTGCAATCGAAAGGAGGGAAGATAATATACAAAAGGAAACTGAAAAGGAGGGAGAGGAGAGTTACCTGGGTAATTGTTGATGATTGGTCTCTATGATGATGACATTTCCAATGATGAAGTTTTCCTTATGGTTGGTAGATTGCAGGGAGTGGGGTATGATGTCCATGGAGTGAAAACCAAGGAAAGCAACTGATGAGAAAATCCTCAAAAAGCCTTAAATTTGGCTTTAGAGGAAGACTGGGTTTCTGAAAGTCTAGGGTAAAGAAAAAATATATTCAAGGGATGGGAGACATCCAATGAATTGGAAAGGATCAACCTATATATGAACAACAACAAATAAGTTCATTTGTATGGAACTTATGTAGTATAAAAGGGAGAGGAAAGTGTGCTTGTAACAACATTGCGGAGGGCTTTATGCCGGATAACAGAGATTGTATTTCATTTTGAGATAATGGGGAACCATAAAAGCATCTTGAGAAGGGAAGCAAATAATTCAGTTTTTGTTTTGGGAACATCAACTTGGCAGCTTTGTAGAGGGATTAAAAAGGGGAGTCTGGGAGGCTAATTCCTAGTCTAATAGTGATTTGTGGAAAATGCTTGATGGAAGGTTGCTGGGGTGTGAAGGAGACAAATTGGAGCTATACTGTGGGAGAAGAATGGGTGACCACAGAAACCCCAACTGTATAATGAGTGAGAAAGAGTGAGGAATTAGGGATGGGTCTAAAATTGCATATGTGGGTGACTGAAAGAATGTCAATGACCTCAGCAGAAATAAGGAATTTTGAAGGATGTGTTGGTTTGGGGGAAAGTTATCTAAAGAGACTCTGAAATATGTAACATAAATAGATCTGCTGAATTCGTCCTTATCTAATTGCTCTATGAATGATTCCATAGACCAAGGGTCAGATATTGTTTGCTGCAAGCTTAGGAAGAGAGTTTTTTTAATTTTCATAAAGTGGAAATAAAGCATCCAGTTTCAGAAGTAGGAGAGTCCTCTGCTATTTCCATTATTTATCTGTTTTCATTCTTCTTCTGTTTTGCAAACAATTTTTCAGAATCAAAAGGAGTGAAGAGGAAATAGAACTTTAAACATCTTTTGAAAAACAAATATATATATATATATATATATATATATATATATATATATATATATATATATATATATATATACCTTAGGGAAAAATGAAGGACATTAAAGTATCAAAAGAGAAAGAATCTTCAGTTGGACACGGAAGACTCCAGTTTCTGACTCAACTATGATGGATCAATTATGACTTTGGTCAGTTCCTTTCACTTTCCTCAGCCTTTGTTTTCTCATCTGTAAAAGGAGTAAATAAGACTAGAAATGAAAAACAGCTTAATCAAATTTATGCCTAATATTGTAAGCTGAGGAAAAATTTCATTCAGACCATTGTAAAGGCATGAGTGAAAGATAAAATAAGAAATTCAGGGAACAGAAAATAGACTATTTTATGACTCAATTACTGGAAACCCATTTCCTTATCTAGAAACAATGTAATAATTCAGGTCATTAGAACCATTAAATTTAGTCCAACTAACATTTTATTAAACATGTATTAAGTAAAAGTTCCTGTGTTAGGCAGAGGGAACATAACAACCAAAATGAAACATTCCCAAATTTCAGGAAACTTTTGTTCAACAAAGAGAATAGAATTATGATGATATGAAAACAAAAAAATGCAGAGGACTAGAGAAATTATCACAGTTTCTAATACATGACAGGTTCCAGTGTATAGGCTAATAACTCAGGAATATTTCTATAATTCTCTGGGATCATCTTAAAATGGAAATGTTTAACAAAAGCACTCCATTAGATCACAGATCGATAGAAAGAGCACATTATTATTGTTTGAGTTCATTACATGAATTCACAATCAACATGCCTGGCTTAATTTTTTTTCCCCAGATGTTTTAGAAATGAAGGCATTGTTCCCCTAGAGGTTTGATAGCACTTCTGTAGTGAAAAATGCTGTGAGTTTGGAATCATAGGATCTGAATTCAAACTTCACCTTTACCTCATGTAGGAAGAGAGCAAGTAAGGTATCTTGTCTTCTTTTTCTACTTTCCTTTTCTCCTTTTCCTGGGTTTTAATAAAGACATTATAGTATAAAGAATCAGGAAATCTAGGTATTAGATTCAACTCAAGCATTAATTAACTTCCTGATATTTTGGAAGACTTTCACATCTGTAAAGAGAAGTGTCTGAAAAGGGTCATTGTTTTCATTTCAAAAGACAAGAGACATATATGGAAACTACAGTGACTTGTCTATGCTAGTAAAAACAAACGAACAAGAAAGCCAACAGAAAAATCAGACAATCTCAAAATCCTCTCTAATTCTGTGACTGACCATTTCAATTTCTTTATATTACCTCTAATAACATTCATGTTCATTGACAAACACATCTAACATTTTAAGATGTTTCTCCTTTCCTTCCTTTTCCTATTTATTTTTATTTATTTATTTTAGATTTTTCAGGGCAATGGGGTTAAATGGCTTGCCCAAGGCCACACAGCTAGGTAATTATCAAGTGTCTGAGGCCAGACTTGAACTCAGGTACTCCTGACTCCAAGGCCAGTGCTCTATCCACTGTGCCACCTAGCCGCCCCCCTATTTCTTTTTTATGCCATCAACCACCCCACACACACTTTCTTTTCCTTCTTTCTCTTTCTCTTCATAGTGTTTTTCCCCATCTTTTCTCTTATTGTATATAGATAGATAGATAGATAGATAGATAGATAGATAGATAGATAGATAGATGTATTTGTATCCCCATCACCAGGCATAGTTCATATCACATAATGGACAACAAATATTTTTGAATGAATGAAGCCTTTTTAAACTTAGGTAATATGTTCAGTCAACCAAAATTCATGACCTTGTACTATTTAATAGTATCAGAATGGAACCTTTCAGGCCAGTTGTTCTAGTATTGCTCTCTAAATAATCCATCTCCTTGTCCCACCGTCTTTTCCCCCTTTTTAAATTCTAATTTCCTCATCAGTCAGATGAGGATATATGACATTCCTTTGTACTCAGCAGAACAAAATCCCTTCATGAGATTAAGTAACATTTACTATGAGAATATTTGTTGTTTCTCATGATTAGATTTCACATAAGGTTCCCTCTTAGTACTTCACATACCCTTTCCTATTTGTGCTATTCATGTATACTAATTCCAGTACCTCGTGTTAGGTTCCATGCCTCCATGCCTCTGAAAATATCCATGGATAAACATTGGTTAGAGGCACTGCAGCTAGATGAAAGATACCATTAGTTTTCAGAGTTTGATTAATTGGCCAATATTTATTTATATTGATTTATACTATGAGGTAATTAAATGGTCTCTGAATGTACTGATTAATATACATTTAGTAAATGTAGAAGGGAAATTCATACATCATGAAATAAATGTTGATTTTCCATCATCTAGATATCAAAAGGTATCAAATTCATGGCTTGTACTTGAACCAGATTATAATGTAATTGGAAAATGTTTAACAAAGTAAATAACAATACAATGCAACAGGATATTAATGTGCAGTTTTCAAAGTAACTATGCGGCAGAAGGGAAGCATTTCTATTGTGACTTTTCATTATTGGCCTAGCTCACCATCTACCACCTTTGTGGTTCCTACTTTTATACTGATGTCTGCCTGTGCCTATTGTTGATCCAATGGATTAAATCATTTTCCATCATCCTAAACCCAACAAGAGAATTGGACCATTTCCATTCAGAATTAGGGTCATCACTGTGTTCAACCACGTAAAAATTTGGCTTATAGGTAATGTATTTTAAAATATTCAATTTTTAGAATTTTTCAACCTGTCCCTCCAATTTTTCCCTTTTAGAACTGTCCCTTACCATAAATTGAAAGAAATAAATCAAATCAAACATCATCCCTGTTCTCATCAAATAGAATATACAGCATTCAGTGCATGTTATGAATCACCTTCTCAAAAAAAGGAAAGGAAATTTGGTTCTATCCTTTGTCCTCTGTAGATAAGATGATCCAACTTGCTCAAGGGACATAGCATTTTTATCTAAATTAGAGATGTAAAACTGCTTCAGATGCTTCCCAACAAGAAAAAAAATTTAATTAGAAAATATTTAACAAATGAAATGAAAATATAAGATAACAAAGAATTCGAGTTTGAGGCAGGGAAATCTAGGAACAGAATTAGAGGCCATGATACCTGCGCTAGTCAGTTAAACCTATTTGCATTTTGTTTGTATTATTTTCCTCACCTATAAAATAGAGACAATAATAGCATCCACCTCCAAGGGTTGTTGTAAAAATCAAATCAAATAATATTTGTAACGGGCTTAGTGACTTTATATAATAAACACTATATAGATGTTATTATGGTAGCAGAAAAAGAGGAATTGAGTTTAAATGTGAGTTCGTCCACTTACTACCTGTAGAACTATGTATAAAACATATGACATATAACTGAGAACAGAGGTTTGAGTGACTTGCTCAGAGTAACCTAGCTAGTATATACTTGATGTCAGAGATGATCTCAGTTCTTCCTGACTCTGAGTCTCAGATTCTATCTACCATCATACCCTTTAGATGCCCTCCAAGAAGTATGGTAAAGTTATATAAAAATAGACTTTTTTTGTGCCTTTGATTTTAGTTTATATGTCCAAGAATATATGACTTCTGAGGACAGAGAATGAAATGATTTAGTGCCTATTTTAATATTGTCTTTCCTTAACCTTTCCCCTCTATGGAATCAGTACTTCCATCTTTTATAATTTTGATCAATTTTATGGATTTAGGTTTAACTCTGAGAAATTATATAATTTTCATGTTGCTGATTATTAGTAATTAAGATCATTAAATTTATAAAATATAATAGATTGATTAAGTAAGTTCTTAATCTGCCTAACAACAACAGTAATAAATAAGGGGTGTTGTCCTTGGGTTGGTTTGATAAAGTTTCTCCATCAAAGTCAACACCAAAATCGTAGGTTTCTGGGAGATAAGAATGGTAACATAGGGGTGTGAAAAGGATATTATCAGTGCTTTGCTCCTCTGTTAAGTATTTTCAAGCTTTTTGAATGGGACCAAGTATGTTTTTATTAGTACTTTATATCTAGATCACTTGGCCATTCTTAAGATTAATTCATCAAAGAAAATTTCTTTCCCTCCCCAGATAAATCAATATTGCAAATGAAGCATCTGGCCAGATATTTTTATACTTCTGATTGTGAGTTTATGTGTTAAAGAATCAATCTTGAGGTAATAATGAATCTAAAAATGTCACTCAGGCTACTTTATTTGCTTCATGCAGGACTCCATAAAAACTGATGGGGAAAAAAACCCTATGAATCAAGTTAAAAACTTATGAGCAGTTAATGGAGAGAAAACAGTCCTAGAATTTATCTTTCCCCTTCAATTTCTACATAGCTCCTTCTTTCAATCTTCCATTACCCATCTAAGATATTTCCTTCTTTCTATTGCTCTTTCCCTCCTCCATGCTATCCAGTAGAATAATTCTGTTCTCATAGTTCTTTCATAGATCTCAGATTTCACTTACCTCCCTCTTACTTTCATCAAATAAATCTTTCTTTATGTCTTTTTTCTTCCTTTTGATCAGAAGGCATCTTAGAGGCAGGGGAGCACTGGTAAATATTTAACAGAATCTCTGAAAAAAACTCAGTATTCATCCATGCAGTTAAGGTTAATCTCTATCATTATCATTTCCTCCATCACTTTCTCAATCAAAGAATAAAACAAATCCTAATTTGTAACTTTTGCCAATTTGTGAGGTTCAAATGCGAACATTTAAATTCAACAATTGGTTTTCAAGAGCTAATTTGACCTTGCTTCAGCCCACTTCTTTTCAGATATAATTAATTTGAACCACTCATTATACAGGTGAAGTCACAGAGGCCTACTGTGATAAAATATTTGCCAGAATCATTACTTGAAATTAGGGTGATTTGTCTTTATTTGTATCGTAAATACCACTTATAGACATATTTATGTAATATGTACAGTAGATATACTATATATTATGTATATGGTATATATGGGAATATCTATCTATAGGCTAAATAGTATATGTACACGTAACCCAAACATGTTTGGCGTATAGAATGTATTTTTTATACACTTCAGAAAACTAGCAATTTTTGTACCTTTCAAATCACATCTTTCAATGGAGAGAATGAATTACCCCAGGACTTGGAAACTTTTCATCATTTTGATGCCAAGTTTCCCAACTCTCTTCCTTCTTACTAGGGAGTGAACAAGAGAGGGCACATTATCAATTCAGCCATGCTGTTCAGTGATCATTTCTGCCATGTAAATGGCATGAGATCTCACAAGAGAGAGATAAAGTCAAATCACCAATGGACAGATAATTTCAAATTTCAAAGATGATTAATTACAAAATTTCACCTATTTGATGCTCCCTTTATAATTTATTCCACCTCCTGCTTTTGTATCTTTGTATGATCTGTTCCCTCATGCCAAGAAAGTTCTCTTTCTCTTCCCTCTTGGTATTTAGATGTCATCTCCTAGGTTTCCCTAGTTAGAATTGTTTTTTTCCCTCCCCCCGAAACATTTTTCAAAGAATTCTGTGACTCTATTGGATTTTCTTATTTGTATACCATAAAATGCAAGCTCCCTAAGGAGAAAGAATAGTTGCTTTCCTAATTCTTAGCACAGTGCCTAGAACATGATAAGAAATTAATAAAATTGTTCAAAATCCAAAGTAGTAAAAATGCCCAAATGTAAAAGTTGTTCTTGAATCTATCCTGAATTTTGGATGAGAGTAGCACCCAGGGAAATTCATTTATTCAAGAAGCATTTATTAATCACCCCTCAAGTACATTGGACAGTATTAAATATTGAATATGGGTGGGCATGCATACATGCATGCAAATGTGTGTATCTGTGTGTATGTATGTGTGTGTGACTGTGAGAGTGTGTGTATGTACATGTGTGTTATGTGTGCAATAGGGTAAATCTTTCCTTAAAGGACCACTCTTTGGGGGAAATGAAACTCATACTTCCCTAAAGGAAAATAAACATAATATTATTTCTGAAATACAAGGGAGGGCATTAAGGAGCTAGGTCAATTCTCATTTAGAGTTAGGTCAATTCTCAGATATTATGATACTTTAAGGATTATTTAAAGAAATGTGAAATGTCATTAATTGAGACTGAGGTAAATATTCAATGCATTCTAGATGTTGGACACCTGAATGGCACAATAGATGTCAGACCTGGATTCAAAGTTGATCTTAGACACTAGTTGTGTTACCCTAGGCAAGTCACTTGCCCTTGTTTGCTGCAGTTTGCTCATCTCTAAAATGACCCAGAGATGGAAATGGCAAACCAATTCAGTCTCTTTGCCAAGGAAAAGCTAAAAGGAGTCATAAAAAGGCAGATATGTCTAAAGATCAATGGATCTTTGGAAACAGTCTCTACTAAAGGGTTAGAATAGGATGCATGATATTATATAATGAATAATTAAAAGTTTAGTATGACTGTTTTATAGAGCACAGGAAAGTAATGTGGACTAAGCCTAGAAAAAATAGACTGAAGACATATTATGAAAGGTTTTCAAAGTTAAATAAAAATATTTGTCTTTTTTCCCCCCTTGGGGTAAGAGGTAGTTACAGGTGCTTCTTGAACAGGAGAAAGACATGATCAAATGGGTGATTTAGGCATAGTAATTTGGCAGTCATCATTTCAGAGAATAGGGTAGAGCAAGATCTAATTTGAAGGCAGTAGAACAAATTAGGGGGTTATTGAAATAGTTGAAGGATGAAAAATGTCAGTGATTAAAGTTTTCAACTACTTCTGGTTGAAGGCGGTAGGTGGGGGAACTGGCTTTGATAAAGGACTTTGGTACAGGATCTGACCAAAGAGCTTAGACTAGGTGGCGAAGAAGGTCAAATTCAGAGGGATCAGATCTGAAATAGCAATACATATCATAGAAATTAGAATGGAGTTAGGGAATAATGTTTGCATTGATTTAGTATTGAACCAAAGGCCATTTACTAATTGGCACACTCTCTGCCATTAGAATGAGGTATTTGAAGAACCCCTATGGCACTCTATCATACAGAGAAATACATGTCATATTAAAAGAGGAAAAGAACATGAAGCATCCATGTGTTTATTTAAGAATCATGAGTACCCCTGTTTAGGAAGTCGGGGGAACCCATTGAAGTTTCCAGCCTAGTATGTTCAAAGTGAGAACTTTTTGAATCTTAGCCCTAAGAGGTATTTTATAGAAGTCACGTTAATGGTGGTAATGTTGTTTGAACATTTAAAACCTCTTAATTTTCAGTATTCTAGACATTTATTCTTCCACCAGCCCACTGATATTGCATTCTTTTCCACAAAACTTTCATAGTTTAATCAAGAAAGAAACTGTCCTTATTCATGATAGTTTTCATGGAAATAATATGTACATATTAGAAATCCAGATAAGAAGTTTTAAATGAAAATGATATATTAATGTGTATTTATTAATTTATCCATTATTTGACTGATGGAAAGAATATTTTGGAGATGAAAGCTGGAGTGAATTTTTAATTCACTTAATTTTCTGGATGATCAGGTCTCACTAATTTGGTCATCGGCTTATTAGCTATTGAATATAGATGAAAAGGGAAGCGCAGCTGATGACCAGGAAATAATAGGAAAATATTAATGACTCTTTATTAGAATATCTTTCTACTGTACCATCAAATTAATAGTCTTTTACCATGATCTTTCCTCCCTGAGGTTGAAATCTCATTGTGATTGGAAAAAAAAGAAGGGAGTGTTTCATTTTTCTTTCAAGACTCAGGGGCTTCAAGCACTCAATTAATGTGGCAATGTCTAATACTCTGGTGGTATTGAAATACCATCTTGTTACCAGAGCACCATTCAGGAAGCAAGGGTAATGAAAACCCTGTAGTAATATATCTCCTTAAAAAATGATCTACCTACCAAAAGTCCTATCAAGAAATTTATTTTTTTAAGAGCAACCAACACATGATTTAGATTTTCAGTTTCTTTTCCAATCTTTTTTCTACTCTTTTCCTTTGTGAGTGGAACTGCTCATTTTAATATTTGCCAAGGTAACAATAACATCAACATCAACAAAAGTAATAAGAATAATGGTGATCGAATGAAAAGTGATTTGTCTGATCAACCTTTTTTTAGACTTTTGCTACCAATTCTATTTTCTGGTTCTTCTCCTCTCTAAATGACCCTTTCTCCTATAGTCTCTTTTCCTTCATCATTATCCAAGAGATGCCCCCAATAGTGGGTAGACCTGAAGGCTTTATACTTTATTCTCTTCTCTTTTCTTTCAATAATCTCTTGCATAGTGACCTCATCTGATTCCATGGGTTCATTGTTTCTGCAGAGAACACTAGGATCTAGCTATCCAGCTCTGGTCTCTCTCCTTAGCTTTTAGTCTTAAATCACCAACTGCTTATTGGATGATCTGAATCAAATGCTCTGCAGACCTCTCAAACTTAAAATATTCTAAATTGTACTCATGATATTTATCCTCTAACTCACCTCTCATAAAATTTTCCTCACTTCTATTAAGGGCAGATTATTCTTTCAGTCATGTAGGCAAACAATCTTGGTATCAACTTCAAATCTTCAGGCTTACTCATTTCACATATTATCATTAGCCCAATTTCTATATCAACACATGTTTTTGTCCCCTTCTCTCTAATAAGTTATACATTATCCAAATTCACACCTTCATTACTGCATTAAAACCATTATAGTAGCTTCTAAGTTGTATCTCTGTATTGTATATCTCCTTTTTTTTTACTCTACTCACCAAATTCACAATATGATTTCTCTAAGGAATAAGTCTGACATGTTATTTCCCATTCATTAAACTCTAGTGTAGTTTCAATGACCCCTTGGATCTTGTACAAATATTTGTAACATTTCAAAAACTGATCCCATCCTGTTTTTCCATTACTTTCTTTGACATGTTAATCCCGTCTTCCCTATTCAGCTATATTGGAGCACGTGCACTGGAAGTGGATGCTTCATTTTTGTGAATTTGTTTGGTAAGGGTGATGAAGTAAATGATTTTGCCTTTGATCAGAGGGATGAATTCAGAGAAATTGGCCCAGGGTTACAGACAGAGTTTATTACACTTCTCCATTTGACCTACTTCAAGAACTAGCAAGATTTTGAAGACTCGGAAAAACTTTACAAGGCAAAGGCAAGAAAGGGAGTGGGAAAGAATGGGGAGGTGTTGGAGGAGATGTTTTCTGTGCAAATGTGGTTTAGAAAATCACATGAGAACAGTCAAAGACAATTTCTTCATTATTTGAATACCACTGTTTTCTTAGAATTCTTCATGTTTCTCAATGATACAGATGGTTCTGGTCCATATCTGGGGCATGGACATTTGGACATGAGACATGGGGATGTTCACTTACGGAGAGGATATGGTACAGGAATGATTTCTGACCATAAACAAAGCTTGTGAGGGAGTTGTTTTTGATGCAAAGTTTACACAGAAAGCCCCAAATTAAATTTTTTTATTATTTTAAATTTTTTTTTCATTTTTCAGGGATGTTGGCAAAAGCATAACATTTACATAAGATGGACTTTGTAGGTAGAAAGTCAGCATGGATAAGTTAAAAATTTGCTTTCTGTTCAGTATTTTCACTTCATCATTTCTCTCCCCCCCCCCAAATAGTTCAGGGTCAAATTCATTTGGGGACTGGTTGGGACAGAAATCTCATCTACCTTAACTACTTTTTGTTGGAGGAACTGTTCCTACTTAGCAAGTCCCATTTGAGGAGGAGTTAAGATTTATCTTAAAATTGGTTGAGGCAGCATCCAGGGAATGCTGAGTTTCAGAATTGTGTAGAGGACAGTATTTAAGTCTAGCTATTAGTTGGAGATGCATGGAGGAGAAAATTTTCACATAAGGGTTAAAGTGGAAGGGTTCAAAAAAGATCAAGAGAAATATGATTAGGAGTGGGGTAAGAGATTGCAAAGAAATAAAGACAGGAGACCCAACTTGGCAAGATGAGCTTCTAATAGGCCTCCTGCATCCTCTTGGGATTTGTTAATATACATACAACAATAGCAAAAGGGAAGAACAGAAATCCCAAGAATTATAAATAATAAAATAGTACTCCATGACCCCAGAAAAGATTTGATTCAATTGGTGATTGATTCAGAGTAGCCAGTGTAAGTATTGTAGTAGTTCCCCAATCTAGGTAGTGCCTTTTATTACAGCATTGTATTGGAGCATATTATGCATGCACCCATATCCTTTATTGACTACCTGCTCTGCTAATGGAAATGTGCTATAAAGAGAAAAAGTTGGGTATTGATTATGGCAATATCAAGCTGGTTCTTGATGACAATGCATCTACAGCAGGATCAAATATTCTTAGCTCTATTTTACTTCAGTAAGTCACAGGTGGCAACCAATGATAAAGTAACAATTTTACCTCAGAGACAGACTCAAGAACAAGCAGGGTGAAAAAATTTCTTTTCCAAAACACAATGGGGAAACTGAGACAGAAGATGACTTTCTTGAATTTATGCCAAGAATATCCTTTCAGGCTTTCCCAGACACAGACAACCCCCTTCACCAGTTTAAGATTACATTCCCTCATTTCTCTACAATGGTGGATTTTTGACATAATGATTTTTCAGATATTATACTTGAATTCAAACTTCAAAAAAATCAGTTATAGTCCTAAGGGCTTTTACCCAAAAAAAGTACATTTCACCAATCTCAGTTTAAGGCTTGATACAGTAATTTTCCTTTTTTTGAAGTTGCAGTATGCAATAAAAGTTTAACAGTTCAAACATATATAAGAGGTTTTACTTGCCATTCTTTACATTTTTCTTTTCAAGCTTAAATTGTCCTGGGATAAGGATCAAATCAATAGAAATCATTTCTATATTATACATGAACTTGCAGCACTGTATTGAACTAAGTTTATGGTTTAGGAATTTCATAATCCAAACTTTTGTTCATTTCCCAGGACTTTTGACCTTGCCCACACACATATGGTTTTCAGGAACTTGGCAAATTTGTAAAATAGGGGCAGTTGATAGGGACCTCAGATAAGGGCTTATTGTCCACGCCTACCCAACCAGTTCTTTGACATTCTCTACTCCTTGTCCCCACATAGTAATCAATAACCAATGTTAGATTTCACCATTATGACATTACTTCAAATAGATTACACTTTCATATTTTCATATAGTTTTAAATGTAATTTCCTCTTAACTTTACATAAAGGTAGAAAAATACAGTTCGCTCAATGGTAGTTACAAAACACTATAAAACATGATTAGCAGGTCTCATTTTTTTCCCCACAGATTTAAAATTTCTTTCATCTCACTCTCTCATGATATCCATGTTCTATAAAAGTTCACCAATTCGTACATTATGATATTATTATTATGTATTTGATATTTGAAACAAATTCATTACTGATAAGGTTACCCTAATCCAGTGAACAAATTTCAAATCCATACATTTACCCAATTTGTCTTAATGTCAAATACTATGAGAAATTCTGACTTTTGACTTTAATACTAGAGTTCTACATTTTGCAGAAATGTATTTATTTCAACCATTTCATTTTATGGGTTTCAGCATTTTAAGTCAATTTGTTATCAGAGATTACAAAAGCAGCAGTATCCTGTTGGGATTTAATTTACTTATGAGCATGTTTTAATTCAATTTAAATCTGTGTTCCACAATCCCAGAAAGAATTCATAACTTATCATTTGAGTCACAGTTCCCTAAACATTTTTTATATTGACTTTCAAATCAAATTTCAAAACTTTCAATCTTTCTACTTAACCTGCTTTCTACTTTCTACTTTCAAACTTTCTACTTAACCTGCTCATACACTCTGAACTCACTTTAGTCTTTCATTTTTATATATCTTTCTTATGGTTTAGAAATCCAACCTTCTTATACCTTTATTTACCCCCTAATTTAAAACCATTTTTCAGACTTTTCAATTCATTGAATTTTTTTTTATTTTAACACATATAGTTGTTACTTACTAAATGACTTATGAAATGTAAGTTTTATTAAAGCTACTTTTTTGGTTGTATAGTAATTTTCACACTTGTGTCCTTTTTGCTAATATGATTATCACACCTCTTGATTAATCACAATTTAGACATTCTTTAAAAGATAGATATACCAAAGTTCCTTTAAAGATGTTTTTGACTTTTGGGCAGCTAGGTGGTGCAGTGGATAGAGCACCAGCCCTGGAGTCGGGAGGACCTGAGTTCAAATTTGATCTCAGACACTTAATAAATTACCTAGCTTTGTGGCCTTGGGCAAGCCACTTAACCACACTGCCTTGCAAAAACTAAAAAAAAAAAGTTTTTGACTTTTGCTAAATCTTTACCAGTTTACAACACTTGTCCTTTGAAGTTATAATCCAGTTCTTTAACTATAGATTATTTTCAAGTAATCTGAGTCTTATATTATTTATATCAAGATTTCCAATTTTCACAGTACATATTCCAATTTCAAAAGCTCAATATACACTGATCAGTGCTTTATTTCAACTTGTATGACCTTTAATTAACAAATTAGATATCAAGCTCAATTACTTTTTTTAACTCCTCCCATTTCTCTTGAGCCAGGAAAGAGTTAAGTGTCAATACAATTTTGAGGCCTTTAAAATTTCTTTGGTATGACTCTCAGATTGGAATAGGTGGAGCCACATCAGACAGACTTTCAGAAATTTCTGAGCCTTGCGAGTTGCAGAAGGAACATTTTCCTCCGGAAAAAAATGGCAAGAGTTGAGGTGGGGAGAGAGAGAGAGAGAGAGAGAGGGAGAGAGAGAGAGAGACAGAGAGACAGAGAGAGAGAGACAGAGAGAGAGAGAGAGAGAGAGAGAGAGAGAGAGAGAGAGAGAGAGAGAGAGAGAGAATAGAATCTCCCTGCACTAGAACCTAAAGTGAAAATGTAGTTTCACAGCAGGACAGTCTGAGAAAAAGTTAAGAGAAGAGAGACCTGGTCTGAATTGGAGCTATGACTAGGAGGTCAGACTCTCTTTTTAAGGTAACATCTCTAGGTAAATTTAGCCTATTGACACTTAGCCATGAATTGAAAAGAAAAATCTGATGGTCCCATTCTCTGGCTATGAAAGAGCAGAAAGAAGGCAATGAGAAGGTGTCTCCCTAGTAGGGGAGGGAAGGAGGAGGGGGAAACTGAGTTGACTAAGACACAGAGAGACATGACAGAAATACAAGAAACATGGAGACATTTTAATAGTACTGAAAAATCATTTATCAGCCTATGTGATGTTGCTAATCACAAAAATATCCATCAGTATCCCTGAGATGGGGAGAAGTTGGCTACTTCTAATGCTCAGCAGAAATTCCCAGACTAGTAGCCCTGACTGAAGTGAATAGGAAAAGGAAAAAAAAAAACACCCTAAACCTATCCTTGATGTGAGGGGGGATGATCCAGTCCAGGTGTAAGTATTACCAGAAGTTTAGACTTTCTGCAGTCAAAGTCAATGCTCATTTCCTAGCCAATGTGTTTGGTGGGGAGGGGATTATGAAATGAAAATACTGGGCAGAAAGTAAATCATTCACTTTTTCATTCTTTTTCTCTACAAAGCCCATCTTATATAGTATTATGCTTTTCTAACACTCCTAAAAACAAAAATGTTATTTTATGCCTTTAGAATTGTGTCCCTTGTATCTATAAAAAACTATCTCATAAACTATGTATTTCCCATATTATATACTCAGTGTCCAGTAAACAATCCTTAAGGTGTCAAAATTGTCATGGCCTAGAACCATCTGGCCCACTGAGGAACACCAAAACCCTGAGATAGCATTATCCAAATAATGATTGAACTATCCTTGACTATTTCTGACATGATTCCCTAAAACACACATGCATAGAACATCCCCCCCAAGACCTCCCCAATCTCTCATAATTCACTCACCCTTTTCTGTGTTTCCTTTTAAAAGTTTTTACTTGCCTTCAAAATCTTGCTGTTTCTTGGAACTTGGCTTACTTGGAGATATGTACTAAACTCTATCTGCCCAGCATAACTTTGGGTCATTGTCTCTATGAACCCAAAACCCTGTACCCAAAACCATTTACTTCATCAAAGGGATGCACTAACAGATTTATGACTGACTTCATATGTGCCACTTCTCTCTTTACCCAAGATTCCCTTTACAAGAAGAGAAGAGTCAAAGAGGATGGTGATGTTTTGCTTCAATATCAAAGGAGATCATGACATTGAGGGAGGTGATACCAGAACAAGCATATGAATTGAATCTGAGTGAGGGGTTGCTGTGCTAAGTCACCAACCTTACTTTGTCCTCCAGAGCTACCTTGGTTCAGTTACCAGTTATGAACCAGGATTACAGGAGATAGCCCTAGATACAAGGTGATCAGGATCAAGTGGTCTTCCCAAGATCACATAGCTAGTAAGTCTCAAGTGTTTCAGACCACATGTGAACTTCCATCTTACAGTATTCATTGTGCAACCTAGCAAAGAGGATGGATTTTAGAAGTAGTATGAGGACCATTCCATAGATGTTAAAGGGAGAAATAGTTTTCATTCTCATCCCTAATCTCTCTTTTGAATGTAGATTGTGAATCAGAAATCTCTTTTAGATGCAGATTAATTATTCACATCTGTTTCTTCCACACAACTATGGATTATGAACAATTATTGGCTGATTAATGGTCAAGGGTGTATCTCAAATGGGTCAGTCAATCAATCAATCACTCCATTCCACTTTTGCTTGCCTAGTTTCTATGGGTGCTTATCAGATTAAGTTTACCCACCTCCAGGGATTTCATATCTAGCACAGCCTTTCCTTACTCCTCCAGGAGACCTCAGCCTCCTCTTTTAAATCAAATGCTCTCCAGTGTCAAACTCAGTTGGCTGAATCTTACCTTGTCCACATGCCTAGACCCATGAATTGCCTGAGGCTGACCATGTTATCACTCCCAGAGTCTATTTTGTAATTGGTCTAAAATTCCCAAGCTTTCTCTATGGACTTTCACTTCTTATTCAAAACAACTTATCTAGTGAAACTCTAAGATATCCCAATTCTTCCCACCTGCAAACCTGGACATTCCATTGGCGTTAGTTCCCTATATAAAACTTCTTCCCAATCTCTTCCTTGCATATCCATTGTTCTTGTTGTGTGACAACCCAAGTTGCGACTCATTTGCCCCATATAAGGGCCTCATATCTGCCATTTTGCCTATTTTTTTTTTTATGTTTTTGCAAGGCAATGGGGTTAAGTGGTGTACCCAAGGCCACACAGCTAGGTAATTATTAAGTATCTGAACTCAGGTCCTCCTGACTCTAGGGCCCATGCTCTATCCATTGAGCCAGCTAGCCTCCCCTCCTATTTTCTCTTGAATTAAGGCTGATACCAATAAGCTGCCTCTCATTTTTCTTATGGTTAGTGGATAAGAAAATAATATACTATAGTAGAAAGTTGTGCTCATTTGAAGACAGAGCAAATACTTACAAATCTCAGCTCTCCCATTTATTTTCTAAATAATCTTGAGCAAGTCTTTTATCTCTTTGGACCTATTACCACTAAATAGATTGGAATAAAAGATTTCTAAGATCCCTTTCAACTTAAATTAGTGATCCTACATATTAATTAAATCAAATAAAAGTGAATTCACATCTCCTGAATATCACTTTGGAAAAGTACCTGCCAATCTCAAGATTTTATAGTTCAAAAATACTGGGGGGCAGGGGAGAGTGAAAGGCATTTAGGACACATTCTTATCTTTTAGTGAAAAATTTAAAATCCATGAAAAAGCATTTTTTGGTGATCCTGGCTAAGCTTTGGAAAGATCAGCAGAATTAGTGAAACTCATGGTCAGAAAGAAAGAGCCCTGGTATAGTACTGAGAAGACTTAGGTTCAAAACTGCATTTTGATATTTACTGCAAGCATCAGTTCAAGCAAGTCATTTAACTTCCAGAATTTCTAGTTTCCTTGTTTGTAAAGTGATGATATTAAACTAGGCAAATTGTGTGCCAATTGCAGCTACACATCTATGTGCCTATAATACCAGTGAAGTGACATGACCAAAAGAAAAGATTGAAATGGGGCTATATATTTATAAAAGCAGATTGGAATTTAGCTTTAAGCTTAAATTCTGATTGCCACCCCTTCTATCTCTATCTCTCTCTCATTCTCTGTCATACACACATACACACACACACACACACACACACACACACACACACACACACACACACAAAGACAGATATTTTTAAATGCCAGAGGGATCGTTTTTAAAATTGAAAGTGACACCAATTATTTTTTGCTAATGGGGGTTATTGAAGTCCAGATCTGTGATTTAATTAGTATGGGAAAATCCCAGAGTAGAATTTTCAACTATAGATACAGATCCTCTATTTCTTTAACTTTCAATCTTTTTATATTGCATAGAATACTAAGATGCTAAGTGACTTGTCCATGGTACTAGAGCTATTATAAGTATGAGTCAGGGCTTCTTTAATAGAACATCATACTGATACAAAACCTGGCCTCTTAGTAAGGAATATATATATATATATATATATATATATATATATATATATATACACACACACACACACACACACACACACACACACACACACACATATATATATATATATATATTTCAATATGCCACAATTTCTTTTTTGTGGCAATATTAAAGTAAACTATTTGTCAGATAACTTTTTTTATGACTGCCTACACAAGAAAGATGAAAATCATGATTCTGGAATGTCTGACTGTCTATTGTTAATTTTACAACTGTGCATTTGCCATTAAATCTATCTATTTCTCGACTATGGCATGTGGCCATAGGCTGACTTGTTCCAATGCCTGAATCTTTCCAATTCCCAGCTAACTCATTTGGTACAATTAGGGTCACATTTGTCAATTTGATTTGCTTACTGGATTGTAAATTTTGTTCTATTTCATGCCTTCAGATTGCGCCTTTGTACTTGCCAGCTCTGGCTCACAACTTTGTGCCTTCACTAATCAGAAGACTTAGGAAAGAGAAGGAAGGGCCATTAGCTAAAACTTATTTCCTTTTGAAAACTGAATTTTTTCACAGTGATATCTGGAATCCTGGTTCAAATCTTTGTTCTGTCACTAACCTTATGTGGAAGATAAAAACCATTTATTATTTTGGGAGTCAGTTTCCTTATCATTATAGTGGGAATCATATTGTCTGTGGCAGAAGAGTCAAGATCCACAGCCTCAAGCTGCTTGCAAAATTCTGGTTGAACCATCTTAGAATGTAATTTGGAAATCATTAACAAAATAAATAAACACAACATAGATAAGGCTAATTTTGGTTTTCTAAGTGAATATACAGTTCTACTGGGATACGTTTCTATTTAAATTTAATACCACTGGTCAGCAACTATATTAAGATTTTTATGAGTCTCATATGTGATGCCTATAGTTTTGCAATTTTATCAAACTAGATAAATGGGGGGAGATATATCATAAAGATTATTACTATTATTGAAAAATAACCACAAGTCTTCACTCTATTGTTCTTAGCCATCTCTATAGAAAAAAATAAGCCAGTAATCTCAGGCTACATGAAAAATAGGAAAGAGAAAGGGTAATCTTTATCTGTTCAATTTGAGCTGGGTAGATTTAAAACCAAGATACTTCAAATCATTCCCTCTTTTTTTTCCCTCAATAACACCTCTCAATTTGTCTTAAGTATAATGTTTTGCTCTTTTCCTTTTCAGAGCAGAAATATAGAGTAGTGAAAAGATTTGTGGTACCTGAGTGAGATTGAAGAGTTCATTTGTGGTTTGACACATATTAGTTGTATTACCATGGATGAATTACTCAGTCTCGAACAAAATCATATAATTTAGCAGTTTGAAAGACTATCAGAAGCATATAGTTCAAACCACAGGTAAAAATCCATTATAATATTCCTTACAAATTGCTATCTGGCGTCTGTATGAAGACTTCTAAAGTAGGGAATGCCCTTCCAAGGTAATCTTTTCAATTCTTGAAGTAAAACTCCTACAGATAAGTTGAGGAACTCCTTTGGTTGAACAAATTTAGTTGAAGGAATTTCTTCACTCTACAAGAATGAAATCTAAGATCTGTTCCTTAAACAAGATTAAACATAGCCGTAGTGCTTACCTTACAGACTTGTTTTCAGAGTCCAATAAATGATAAAAACTGAATCGGTGATTTAATTAATTAGTATATGGAAATTTTAGGTTAGGTAAGAAAATTCCCTATATCATTGCAAAATGGTAACTTCTTTGCAATTACAATCTAAGAAAATTGCCTAGAGCAGATAAAATGGCTTTCATAGGGTCACATATATATCTGACAGAGATGGAGCTTGAATCCATGTCTTTTCAGGAATCCAAAACAGTTCACTATACAGTAAAATGAGCAATAGATTATTATAAAAATGCATTTGCAAATCTCAAACTTCTATGTGCATCAGGTATTATTTGATATTGTCAAAATCTTTATTTTTCAAGATGGAAATTTCTTCAAAAAGAGAGCTAAAACACCATTTATACATATGCATGTGATTCTGTTTACATATACACATACTGCACATCTACAGATTTTTCCTTCTCTATTTTGTTATTTTTCTCTCATATTTTCTTTTTCTCAACTTTTCCCCTTTCTTAGTCTACCCTTTTTCTATTCTTAATCTTTCGCATTTAAAACATTATTATAAGTTCTAGACTCAGTTTATCTTTACAGGACATTTTTACTTCCTTACCCAGACAATCTAATTACCAAAAAATGAAATTGCCAGTCTCCCTTTCAAGCCTCACAGAAGTTTAGCAATTTATAAAAAACACTCAAGTAAAAAATATATGTGTGTGCATGCTTTTTATTCATTTATATATATATATATGTATGTGTATGCTTTATATATGCATATGTATCCATCTGTCTGTCTATGTTTCTATCTATCTATCCTTCAAACATGGATGCATATGTGTATATCTCAACACACACACACACACACAGACACTCACACACACACATATCCATATGCTATGTCTACATATACCCATATGTACAGTCAGTCCATAGGACTCTTCTTTCCTCTGTAGGAAAATGTGGTAGATTTCCTCAAGTTACAGTATCTACTTCATTCAAATAATAACATATTCTTCTGCAAAAGAAGACAAAGGTGTTCATAAGATTCAGTTTTTAGTATTATTTTAGTTTGGGGAAAGAAAGAAACATCAGCTAAGGAGATTTACTCATGAAGTATTATCACTCAGTCAGTTCCCAGAGTCTGCTAGTATTACATATTTCCTTATAATACTTAGGATAATCTACCTTCTCAAAGGAAAAAAAAAGACTTGATTTATTTAGTAGCATACTGCTCCATGTAACATTTTTAAAAAATTCTGAGACATCACTAAGCTGTAAAAAAAGCATATGACCCTGATGAAAAAAGGAACAGTTTGATGTTCTACTAAAAGGCATCCAGGCGACTAATTAGAGTTCAGTCATTTTTGAGATTCTAACTTCAAGGGAATATCTGAAATAAGCCATGTTTCTTTTTTTTTTACTGTTGGGAGGAGGTTTGGAAATCACTATCTGAATTTGAAAGATGGAATTTCAATTTGCTGCAATCTATGACCCATCTGGACGATGTTTGCAATTTACTTCCAAGTCACACCTTCAATGTTAGGTGAACTCGGGGATATTGTCCTTCTCAGGAAAAAAAAAATGAGTTCAAATCTGGACTCATAGGCTTACTTCTTTTGTGAGTAGGGAAAAATCATTTAACCTCTGTTTGCCTCACTTTCCTCATTTGTGAAATGGGTATATTATAGCATCTATCTCACAGGATTATTGTGAGGATCAAATTAGATAATAAAAGTATTGCAATTAGTACGGTATCTGTTGCATGGTGAGCACCTTATAAATTCTGGATATTGCTGCTGTTATCCTTTAAGATTTTATGATACATATAGCAGGTCCTTTTTTTCTTTCAATTTCATTCAATAAATATTATTTATCCATCCAAGATCATATTACTGTGCTAAGTTCTAGGGAGCAAAAGACAGAAATGATAATACGTTTATAAACTCCTCAATGACTTTGCATTTCTCTCTGGGGAAGGAGAAAGAACAATCATAGAGCAAGTGGATCCCAAATATGGGTGGTTATCAATCAATCAAGAGAAATTTACATGCTCAAGTCATACTTCAAACACTGTATGAAGCAATGGGGATACATAGCTAAGAGAGGGGTGGGATGTAGTATCCATTTAATAGTTTAGGATTTCAACTTCATTGGAAAGGAGAATATGAAAAGGGACATTAGCTCCAGGGACTAGGTTCTGCTCCCTTGTCTCTAGATCATAATTGCCAAAGAATAAATTGAAATTTCTTTGGGGCAAATAGGTGACTACTTATATATACTATAGCAGGAAAATTAGGAGACCAATTTGCTTCAAAAAAATTTGCTTCCTGATGCCTAAAAAATGTTACTCTTGGCCCAAGGCTATGATCTTCATTATAATATAGAAACTTTGGGGAAAGTTTTATTTAGTTATTATTTTTTCTCACATGCAAACTGATTCATCCTCCTCTATTTTGTTATTTTTCCCCTCATATTTTCTTTTTTCAACTTTTCTCCTTTCCTATTCCAGATCTTTTCATCTGAAACATTATTATAGGTTCTATACTCAGTATATCTTTATAGGACATTTTTACTTCCTTAGCTCATATCCCCTACCCAATACATATGCACCAAATTTCATGGAGTTATTAGAATAAATACAAATCAATTTTTCATCTATAAAGTGTTCTTGAACATAAAGCAATTTACTTAGTTTTTTTTTGCTGAAACTATTTCTTTAAAGCATAGGTAAACCATGAAGATAAATATGGTCAGTTGACAATCTAAGGATGCCAGCCTTACCAAAAAATGAACTCACCAGTGTCTCTTTTAAGCATATAGCTTCACAGAAGTTTAGCAATATGTAAAAACACTCAAGTAAATATATACATATATATGTACATGCCTTTTATTCATTCATTTATATATATATATATGTATGCTTTATATATGCCTATATATATGTGCCTATCCATCCATCTATCTATCTATCTATCTATCTATCTATCTATCTATCTATCTATCTATCTATCATCTACCTACCTATCTATATCTTAGAAGAATGAACATTACTAAGCATTGAACACGTCTCCTCACCAAAGGCCAGTATGGTCTCAGTTCCTAGCAGTACTACAATGGGTTGAATATTATGGTAGTCATTCTGTATGAGTCTTCTCATTCATAACTCCTCCAATCGGTTATGGCTTTGGCCCTCTTCAAGTCCCAAACTGATCAGAACTGCAAATATCCCTACGTACTTTGACCCTATTATGATTCATTTGACAATCCTGGATTATTTCACTTATAGCCCTCAATTCATCAAGCTCTCAGTTTCTCGAAGATGTTTGTTTCCAGTACACTAAGCATGCAGCCTTCTACTTCATGGACTATCTTTGTTGGAAAAGAGAAATACAACTCTGGATTCTCATATTTCTAAGTACTATTCAAAAAGGCACAGACTAAAGAGTCAGACAGAAGAGCAATCTCCCTTTCACTTTTCAAGTAGATTTCATTATCCAGTTCTATCACACATGGTCTCATTATGACAATATAATGTCTCCTCTCCCCTTGTGGATGGACTGTGAGCCTTCTCTTCATATCATCTATTATTTTGGGCTTAGTTCTTTAAAGTGCCTTCCCTCAATTATTTCTAAATCTTCTGCTATTCTTTTGGGGGGGGCAGTTTGATAGGGCTGTTCCACATGTCTTATGTTGCTTCTTAAAAAGAGTGGAATCCTTTCTGCTATTGAGGGAAATATGAACAGTGCACCCTCCTGATAGTTTTTTTCCTCTCTCTTGTTCCTCCAAATCTGCATTCCTTTCCCAATTCTCTTTTCATTTTTCACTGCCATTGAGTCACAGTATTCCAAAGCTGTATGGGACCTTAGATTAATTTTTCCTTGACTTTTTTGCCATTTGCAGGGATGATATAGTCCACAGCATCTATGACATTTATATTTTGATATTTAGACAGCTTTAGAGAAGAGTCTGTAAAATCCTGCCCTTAGAGACAGGAGGATTTGAATTCAAGTCACGCATCAGATAGGCATCCATAGTTTTCCCATACTGGTCAAGCCTATTTCATCCTATCACTCTCAATTTCCCATTTGTGAATTGTACATAATAATAGAATATGTTTTTACAGTGTTTCCTATGAATTTCAAATCTGCCAATCTATGTAAAGTGCTTGCAAACCTTAAAACTTCAAATCAATGTTAACTATTATACATATCATGTTTACTACCACTACTTCCACTACTACCACCATAACTGTCCCACCATTACCTCCACTATTACTATGACTACTGCCACAACTGCCATGACTTCCAGTACTGCTACTACTACTTCTATTGATGCTGCTGCTGCTACCACTACTAGCAAAATTGCCATAACCACTGCCACAGTAATTCATGTTTTGATATATCATTTTGTGGGCAGCTACGTGGTGCAGTGGATAGAATTCCAACTCTGGAGTCAGGAGAACCTGAGTTCCAAATTAACCTCAAACATTTGTCACTTACTATCAGTGTGACTCTGAGCAAGTCACTTAACCCGATTGTCTCACATCCAGGGCCATCTCCAGTCATATCTGACAATTGGACCCAGATGACTCCAGAGAAAAAAAGGAGACTAGTGACTAAGCACAGAACCCTCTTCATTCAAATTCAATTCACTTGTTTGTCATTGCATCACCTCCCTGATGTCCTGGTCTTTGAGATGGAAGGACCATCCTCCTCCTCCTCCTCCTCCTCCTCCTCATCATCATCATCATCATATCTTTTTGCAGGTATGTCCTACATCCATGTCCTCTATCTTAATGTAGGACCAGCCATGACAAGAAAAAAGTAGATAAATATGAAATATGGAATTTGTTTAGATTTAATTACATTAAAAATATATTACAAATGGGAATGAATTACTTTTCAAATGAATTACTCAAGAAATTTATGAAATTCAGTTTAGAAGTTTTTAAAACTTTGGATAACATTGCATCTGACCAGGATAATTTAGAACCTTACATGGGTAATAATGACAGCCCATAGAGTCCATTTTTTCTTCTCATGAAGGTATCTATTATAACCTCCTTGGAAGGGGTAACTTCACTCCTCTTGATAGTTTAAGGTGCCATTGATATTTTGTCTTTTGAGAAATAAAGGAAGAATGGCCTAAAGGTAATTCTTAGTATCTGTAAAATCTTCAAAAGCAAGATATTATATAAGTGGGGATAAAGATTGAACCTTTGATTTTATTTTAGCACTCTCCTGGGTGAACCCACTCTTTCTCCCAATTCAGTCTAGAATCTTCTCAGAAATTACATCTCAGAGAATTGCATACAACATAAAAAGGTTAAAGGACTTCATTAGGACCACACAATTCAGTCTGTCAGAAATACTTCAAACTCTTTAACTATGAGACAGACTCTTGAAAAACTTCAAACTCTTTAACTATGAGACAGACTCTTGATTCATTATTCTGGACCATTGCTTTTAGCACTTCTTATAATAACTGTCCTTTCATCATTTTGGTGCAGAGAGACCAGGCCCCAACTGCTGAATATGAACAAAGACATAGGACAGACAGAGGAGACTTGAGCCCAGCATGGACATCTGTTCTCTTCCTGGAGCTAGTCCTGCAGCTGTTGACAGCTGCCCAGTTTGATCTTTCATTATTTTCCACATTTGGGATCCACTGGGAGGATTCCTCTTGCATTATACATCAGATCCAGAGACACCTGAAATTGTCTTTTTTATTTTCTCTCCTCCACAGGATAAGCATAGCATGTTGACTGCCTACATGATGAGACTTGGCAATACTCAGAATATCCTAGATGAACCATTTTCTGAGGATAAAATCTAGGACCCCCCCCCCCAATGAAATAGAGTATAACTAAGTTGATGAACCATTTTACTCTATTCAGGGGAGTTAAATTATTAGAAAGAGAGAATAGAGGAAAAAGCCATTTCTCAACAGATTCCAGATTTATGAGAGAAATTGAATGGTGAACAAATAACTCCAGGTAATATTTAAGACCTATTAAGTATGAAAGGCAATATGGAAGCATAAAAATTATCTGTGTCAGAAGCTTTCTTTTGTCTCTTTGTCCCTTAGTTTCCGTCTTTTTCTCTCTCTGTCTCTATCTCTTCTTAGATTCAGTGTTTTCTTTGCTTTTAGGTCTCTGTCTTATTCTCTATTTCACTTTCGGACTTTTTTTCTCTGTTTTGGTCTTTCTGTCATTGTTCCTCTCTCTGTCTCCCTGTTTATCTGTTTCTCACTTCCCACATCTCTCTCTCTCTCTCTCTCTCTCTCTCTCTCTCACACACACACACACACACACACACACACACACACACACACACACACAAATCATGGAAAGGTACATTAGAAAAGAAGAAAACAAACTAAGAAATATTATTTCAAAAGGTCAGGATAAAGAATAGAAGTCCTTGTGAAAGGTGAAAAACACCCTAATTTCGCAAGTTCTGGCTGAGAAAGCTCTCATTTAAAACTTTATGCTAGAATTGAAGTTCATTTGGAGTCCTGGTAACTGAGATTCAGGAATATGTATTTATTGGAATAAATACAAATCACTTTGTCAGCTATAAAGGGTTATTGAATATAAAGCAATTTACTTGGTTTTTATGCTGGAAACCATAGGTAAACCATGAAGATAAATATGGTCAGTTGAAATAAACTTTATATAAGCCTTCTAGGTAATACAGAAGTCAATTTTAAGATAATTTCAAAAGAGGAAAATGCTTTAAAATGTATGTAATAACTTAGGAGGTTCTTCACTATGATTAGATATTCAAAAAATAAATATTGATCTTACATGTCTCTGTACATAAATGCATGCATATATTTAAATGACTCTTTCATATAAAAACAATCATATACATGCATGTATGATACACAATACTTGAGTACAAATATAGCCTCAGATGCTGCCTAGCTATGTGACCTTGAACAAGTTGATCCCTGTTTGCCTCAGTTTTCTCAATTGCAAATTAGGGATACTAAGCACCTATCTCAGTAGGTTGTTTTGAGGAACAAATGAAATTTGTAAAGCATTGAGCACATGCTTGGAAGATTGTAGGTGCTACATAAATGTCTATTTCTTCCCTTACCTTGTTTATCTATTTAATCAGTTTTTTATTTATATTTATTTATTCTCATTTTGTACAAATTATGTTTTTTTATACATTAATAAAATATTCTTGATTAAGAGTAAACAAAATAACCCTCCCCCCCAAAAATATAGACTTGCTTGAGCGATAAAGGGGAGAGAGAAAATTTAAATTTAAATTTAAAAAATAATAGTAATACTTGTAGGTATGGCCAGGTGGCGCAGTGGACAGAGCACCAGCCCTGGAGCCAGGAGCACTTGAGCCCAAAACTGGCCCCGTACACCCAACAATCACTCAGCTGTGTGACATGCAAGTCACCCCAAGCCCACTGCCCTGCAAAAAGCAAAAAAAAAAGAAGAAAAAGACCCCAAATAAAATAAAATAATAATAATACTAGGGGTAGTTGGGTGGCCGACAGAGCACTGGCCCTTGAGCCAGGAGCACCCGGGTCCAAATCTGACCTCAGACACCCACCGATCACCCTGCTATGCGGCCCCAGGCAGGCCACCCAGCCCCATTTGCCCTGCAACCTCCCCCCTAGTAATAATAATAATAATAATAATAAATGTGCTTCAGTCTGTGTTCCAACACAACCAACTCTGTTGCAGGTAGATCACATTCTTTATGATAAGTCCATCACAAAAGTTACTTCCATATTTTTCCGCCGTTGCCATTGCTGATCGCAACTCCCTACTTTCGTATTTCTCCACTACTATGTACTATATTTTCTCTCTCCTTTCATTCTGACTCTGCTGTAGGGTCACTGAGTGGCGCAGCAGACAGATCCCTGGCCCTGGGGCCAAGAAGCCCCGAGTCCCCATACCACTCCTTAGGCCCAGAATCCACCTGGCACTATGGTCCCGGACAGGCCATCCAATCCCAGCCCCTTGCAAGAAGTAAAAAAGAAAATGTGTTATATCTGACCACTCTCCCCCATGGTCCATCTTCTCCTCCATCATTCATCCCCCCCCACTTTCTCCCATCCCCCTTCTCTCCTTCTTACTCCAGATGTCTATACCCCATTGAGTATATATATATATATATATATATATATATATATATATACATATATATATATATATGCTGTTTCCTCTCCTAGCTACCTCTGATGAGAGCGAAGATTCCCTCATTCCCCCTTGCCTTCCCCCCTTCCATATCATTGCAATAGCTCATTGTAATAAAGAAAAATCTTATTATATGAAATATCTTAGCCTATTCCTCCTCTCCTTTTTCTTTCTCCTATTACATTTCCCTTTTTTCTATTGACTCCATTTTTAAACCATATTTTATCTTCGAATTCAGCTTTCTCCTGTGCTTCATCTATAAAAGCTCCTTCTACCTGCTCTGTTAATTGAGAAGGTTCATATGAGTATTATCAGTGTCATTTTTCTATGCAGGAATACATGCAGTTCATCATCATCAAGTCCTTTATATTTTCCCCTTCTCCTTCAATCTACATGCTTCACCTGAGTCCTGTATTTGAAGATCAAACCTTCTGTTCAGCTCTGGCCATTCCAACAGGAACACTTGAAATTCCCCTGGTTCATTGAAAGTCCATATTTTTCCCTGGAAGAGGACGTTAAGTTTTACTAGGTAGTTGATTCTTGGTTGCATTCTTAGTTCTTTTGCCTTCCAGTGTATTATATTCCAAGCCCTATGAGCTTTTAATGTAGTTGCTGCTAAGTCCTGTGTTATCCTGACTGCAGCTCCATGGTATTTGAGTTGTGTCCTTCTGGCTGCTTGTAATATTTCCTCTTTGACTTGGGAGTTTTGTCTATTTGACCTAAGCTGGTTTTTAGCATGCTATTTTCTTCAGCATTTTTTTGGATTTCCTTGACTAAGCTGCTGACTTCATTTTCATGTTTTTCCTGCATCTCTCTTATTTCTTTTCCCAGTTTTTCTCCTATCTCCCTCATTTGATTTTCAAAGTCTTTTTTGAGCTCTGTCATAGCCTGAGCCCAATTTTTGTTTTTCTTGGAGTCTTTATATGCAGGAGACTGTGCTTCCTCACCTTCAGACTAAGTGTTTTGATCCTTCTTCAGCTCACAGGCAAAGTTTTTTTCTCAGTGGTGTTCCTCTTTTTTCTCTGCTTGCTCATTTTCCCAGCCTGAGCCTGGTTTTGGGGAGCTTTTGGGACACTCCCACAAGGGGCTCAGTGTGTGCGGCTCTGTCCTCCCTCCTGGTCTGTGAATGACCATATGTGCCCCTCTCTGCCATGGGGCTGAGGTGGGGGGACCCTGTTCTATGGGGGGGCCTAGACTGCGATCAGGATCTGAATGTGGTCAGAACCCCAGTGTCCTGTTCCAGGGGCAGAGGACAGAGCTCTACAGTCTCTCTTCACTCCCCTCCCGCAGCTCAATGGGCTCATGCCCTGGGGGCTCCTGCTTGCTGGTGCCACCTGCTTCTGTTCCTGGATCTGGGCTGTGGCAAGACCATGTTGCTAGCTGTGTTCCCTGAGGGCTGGGCTCCACGTGCTCGCTCTGGCAGAGGTCCCCCGCTGTTCCCCCACTTTGTGCCGGTGCTCCCCGGGGTGCAGCTCAGGAGACTCTCCCACTGCTGTGAGCTGAGGCTCCCAGAGCCCTGGGGCTGCCTCCAGGAGGCTGAAGTTCTCTCGCTCTGGCGGGCCTCCCCTCCGGCCCCGGGGAGCAGAGCCTTTCTGCTCTTTCCCAAGTTACCTTGAGTAGGAGAACTGCTTCTCTGGGTCCCTCTGTGTGTTCTGTCTCTCAAAAATGTAGTTAGAATCTTTAGTTTATAAGTTTTATGCCTAAGAGATGATCCTCTCTTGTTGCCATCTTGGCTCTGCCCCTTGCCATTTGGCCCCGCCCCCTCGCCATCTAGGCTCTGCCCCTGATCAGTTCTTCAAAGAGATTATTTACCTAATTATAATTGCTAACATTTATATATTCTTAAAATTTTGTTTTACATTTATTAAATCATTGATTTCACAATAATTTTGTGAAATAGTTACCAAAATCCTCATTTTCTAACTGGAGAAACTGAACCTGAGAGAGTTTAAGTGATTTCCCTAAGGTCACAGAACTAGAAATTGCCTGAGACAAGATTATATAGCATTATTTATTTATTTTTAAGATTTTTTTTTAAAGAAATTTGAGCTCTAGATTCTCTCTATTCCTTGAAAAGACAAGTAATATTTCAATCACATCTAAATTCACACAAAATGAATATTATTATTTACCATATAACATAAAAGTAAGAAAAATAAAGTAAAAAAATTCAACTTGAACTTCAAGTTTATCACTTCTCTCTGAAGATGGATAGCATTTTTTTCATTTATGATTCTGAAAGTGTTTTAGATCATTGTCTTCCTCAGAGCAGTTAAGCCTTTCACATTTGATCATCATTAAAATACTGCTATTATTATGTAGTAACATGATCTAATTTTTCTATGTTCTCTTTGCATCACTTTATATATATTACAAGTTAGCTTTGAAACCATTCCCTCATCATTTTTAATAGCAAATTAGTAATCCATCACAATAATATGCTTCATCTTATTCAGTCTTCCCCCAATTGTAACATCTCTTCAATTTCCATTTCTTTTCCACAAAACAAGTTGATTTTTTTTGTATATTTATATGCTTTTCTTTTTTCTTTATTCTCATTGGACAGTAGAACTAGTGCTGGTATTGTTGGGCCAAAGGATATGCACAGATTAATAGAACTTTGGGATATAGTTTCAAATCGTTCTCTAGAAGAGTTAGACCAGGTTTACAATTCCACCAACAGTTCTTTAGTCTCTATTTTCCCTCAATTTTTCCAGGTTTTGTACTTTTTGATAAGTGTGAGGCAGTCCCACAGAATTGTTTTATTTACATTTTTCTAATCACTAATGATTAAGAGCATTTTTCACATGACTTTGTATAGCTTTGATGTCTTCTGAAAACTGTTCACATTCCTTGATCATTTATCAACTGAGGAATGACTCAGTGGGACAACTAAAAACTGAAGAGACAGAGAGAGAGTTAGGTCTGTAGTTAGGAAGACCTGATGTTAAATCCAGCCTGAGACATTTATCATCTGTGTGACCCTGAGTAAGTCATTTAATCTTTCTTTGCTTTAATCCACTGGAAAAGAAAATTGCAAACTAATCCAGCATTTTGTCCTATTAAACCTAATGAACAGTATTGCAGTGCTAGGGTACATAGTATCAACAAAGAGTTGGAAAAGACTGAAAGGAAGCAAAATCTTATTTTTAAAATAAATTTGATTCAATTCTCAGGCTATTTGAGAGATGAGGTTTTTAGTCAGAAAAAACTTGTTGCAAAAATTTTGACAATTGGTTCAGCGTCTTTGACACATTTAACAAAATATGGTTTCTTTTATTATCACTTTTAATTAAATATTTGCTTAACTTTTGTTTGTCTGAGATCATGATTGTTACTCCATTTTTTTTTTACTTCAGCTTAAGCATATTAGATTCTGTTCCAATCCATTTTAATTTTGTCCTTTTTCAAGTCTGTTTCTTCTAAACAACATATTGTTGGATCCTGGTTTCTAATTCATTCTGCTTTCTATTTCCATTTTATGAGTGAGCTCATCTCATTCACATTCACAATTATGACTGCTGTGAATTTCCCTCCATCTGATTTTCTTCCATTCCTTCTTATTTCTTTTTAACCTGTACCTCTTCAAAAGTCTGTTTTGCTACTAACCAGTTTCTCTTAGTCCACCCTCTGATTTATCATCCCATCCTCTTTCATTTATTTTCTATCCTTCTTATTTCTTGGTTGAGTAAAATATTTTTCTATACCCAATTGAGTATGTGTATCTATCTATCTATCTATCTATCTATCTATCTGTCTATCTGTCTGTCTATCTGTTCATCTATCTATCTCTATCTATCTATCTATCTATCTATCTATCTATCTATCTATCTATCCATCTCTCTGTTTCTCCATCTTTCTTTCTTTTTCTTTCTTTCTTTCTTTTTTTCTTTCTTTCTTTCTTTCTTTCTTTCTTTCTTTCTTTCTTTCTTTCTTTTCTTTCTTTCTTTCTTTCTTTCTTTCTTTCTTTCTCCTTCCTCCATCCATCCATTCATCTATCTAGATCTATCTATCCATCTAGATCTATCTATCTATCTATCTATCTATCTATCTATCTATCTATCTATCTGCCTATTTTTTATCTATAATCTATGTATATAGCCTTCCCTCTTTGAACCATTTCTAATAAGAATGACAGTTAAGAATTACTCGTAATCTCCCCAATTTCCTCTTCACAGAAAAAGCTCTTTCTTATCAACTTTGTATGATAAAAGTTTGCCTATTCTATGTCTCCCTTTTTCTTTCTCCTACTATCTTTCTCTTTCTTGATTAATTCATTTTTTGAGGTTATCATCATATAATCATCTTCCTTCCATGTTCTCTTTCTAAATAAACTCCTTTTAACTTGCATTCTTAGAAATTTGATCAGTTCTCTATATGTTTTAGAAATAAACCCTGAATCAGAAACAATGGTTGTAAAAATCATTTCCTAGTTTTCTACTTTTCTTCTAATCTTGGTTGCATTGGTTTTGTTTGTGCAAACCCTGTTTAATTTGAAGTAATCAAAATTATCCATTTTGGATTTTATAATGTTCTCTATGTCTTCATTGGTCATAAATTCTCCCCCTCTATGCTGATCTGACAGACTATTGTTTATTCTTATAATTGGCTTATAATTGGCTATCTGTCATAATTGGCTTATGGTATTATCTTTTATCAAGTACTCATTTCAGCTATTTTTCATAGTTGCTCTTTGCCTAGTTTCTGCTCTATTATTTCCTAACTTTCCCAACAGTATTTGTCAAAATAATTTTTCCTTATCCCAGAAGCTGGAATTTTGGAACTTATCAATAGTAGTTTATTATAGTCAATTACAAATATTTCTTTTTATATCTAATCTAATAAACTGATTCTCCTCTCTATTTTAAAGCCAGAATCAAATAATTTTGATAATTGTTGCTTCATAATATAATTTTATATATGTTATGACTAATCCAGTTACTTTGCATTTTTTCATTAATTCCCTTGATATTCTTGTCCTTTTTCCTTCCATTTGAATTTTGTCATTAATTTTTCTAGCTTTATAAACTATTTTGCTGGTTTGATTGCTATGACATAAAATAGATTAATTTACATAGAATTTTCATTTTTATTATCTTAGCTCAATAAAATCTTTTGGATTTAACTTCATTTTTATGAAAAAGTGTTATGTGACTGCATGTTTGCTGCAAAATTTTCTTGCATCATTCTCAGTCCTTTTTCTATCTCTTGCTTCTGGGCTTTTTTGGTAACATTTAAAAAACCTGGTGATTTATATGGGCTTATTTTTTTTTCAACAAAAGCGAATGCTTTGTAGTGGGGACATCCCTTTAATTTTCTAATTTTAAAAAGTAGGAATACAAAGGATTATACATTATGAACAGTTAGAGACCTCAAGAATCATTTAAGAGAAGCCTCTCATTTTAGAGAGAAGAAAATTGAGGCTACAGAAAGGGAAGCAACTAAGTCAAGGTCACAAGATCGGAAAGGCAAAGATAGCCAGTATTGGACTAGACCTCTCAGGAGCCAGGAGAGGGGCTGATCAAGGGTTATAGCTGAGCCTTCTCTTGGCCTTGGGTTGGAGCTTGGCTGAGTGCTTAGGAGGGTAGGAGCTGGATGATCTTTGGTTTGGGGACTGTCTGATCATTTGCCTGGGAGTGATGTAGGCCCCTGGCCTGGGGATCTCCCTGGGCCCCAAGTCTGGCCACTGGAGCAGTCAGAACTCTCTTCAGTTTCTGTACTGAGTCCTGCTTCCAAGAGCTGTAAGCACTACATGCTGTGAACCCGGGCTGGTCCAGGGGCCTTTGGAGGGCCTGATTCCAGAAAGATACACCCAGTTGCAAGTGGGAGTCCAACTTCTTGTTCTCAGTTTTGTTTTATCTGGGCATAATGATAGCCTTCTGACTTGTGAAGTGCTGAGTAGAGTTCCTTGGAGAAATCTGGGTCTTTTCCTGCTGGGAGATCCAGGGGGGATAGAAGGCTACACCAGTTCAACAGTTGGGGGCACATAGGGTCAAGCTCTGTCTGCATCTTATTTTCACAAGTTATAATCAGATCCTTGACTTCCATTTTGGCTGCTGAAAGAGTGGCAATTCCTCTTGGCCAGTGGTGGCAGAGCTGGAGGTGTCAGCAGAGGATGCCAGAACCCCTCTGCCCTTGACTGGGTAGTGGGGCTGCCTGCCAGGTCAGGACCAAGGGGTGCACATTTGATGTCACCCATGCCATCCCTCACTCCTGCATCCCACGGGGAGGGTGGGAGTTGTTTCTTTGTTGTTCAGTCTTTACTTTTTTTCACCCTAAAGCCCCACAGCCATAGGGCCAGAACAGTGTTTGGGGGTGGGGGGGTGGGTGTGTGGACAGGTGGCCCTGAGAATGAAAGAATGAATGAAGGGAGGAAGGGGGAAGGGACCAAGAAGGAGTGGGAAGGAGAGAGAACAGGGGATAGCTGGAGACTTATTTTATATACTGCAACTTTCCTAAAGTTATTGTTTCAAGATTTTTAGTTGAATTTCTAGGATTCTCCAAATATACAATCATATCTGCAAAGAGTGATAATTATGTTTTCTCACTGCCTACCCTAATTCTTTCATTTCCTTTTTTTCTCTTATTCTAGCATAATATTGAATAATTGTGGTGATAAAAAATACCCTCATTTCACCCTGATCTTATTGGGAATAATTCTAGTTTATCCACATATACAGATGATTTTATATACTGTTTTATCATTTTAAAGAAAACTTTATTAATTTCTCTGCTCTTTAGTGGGTTTTTTTTGGTTTTTGGTTTTTGGTTTTTACAAGTTAATGGGGTTAAGTCACTTGCCCAAGATGACAGGGCTAGGTAATTATTAAATGTCAGAGCTGGGATTTGAATCCAAGTACTCCTGACTCCAGGGCTGGTGTTCTATCTACTGCCACACCTAGCCATCCCTCTTTAGTGTTTTTAACAACAATGGGTGCTGTTTTTGTCAAAGTTTCAGCATCTATTGATATAATGATATGATTTCTGTTAGTTTTGTTAGTTTTTGGTCAACTATTCTCTTTGTTTTCCTAATATTGAACCATCCCTAATTCCTATTATGAATTCCACCTTATCATTTCCTATGATCCTGGTGATAAATTGCTTAAAACTCCTTACTAACATTTCATTCAAAAATTTTACATTAATATTCATCAAGAGTTTTGTATTTGAAAGTGAAATTTTCAATTCAGCACTTGTCTTTTTCATTAGAAATGTTTAAAAGTCCTATATTTATCAAATATTCAACTCCCCCATTATATTCAGTTGTTCTTTTTTTAATTTATTTTTTATTCTCATTTTGTACAAATGTTTTTTTACATTAATAAAATATTCTTGTTTACAAGTAAACAAAATACCCCTCCTCCCCCATGAATACAGACAGACTTGCTTGGACGAAAAAAGTAAAGGGGAGAGAAAAAAAATTAAAGTTAAAATAAATAATAGCAATAGTTGTAGGTATTGCCAGGTGGCGCAATGGACGAAGCACCAGCCCTGGAGCCACAAGCACCCGAGCCCATATCCAGCCTCGTAAACCCAACAATCACCCAGCCGTGTGACATGCAAGCCACCCGATCCCCACTGGCCTGCAAAAACCAAAAAGAAGAAAACAAAAGACCCAAAATAAAATAAAATAGTAATGATAGTAGGGGTGGCTGGGTGGCAGACAGAGCATTGGCCCTTGAGCCAGGAGCACCCAGGTCCAAATCCGGCCTCAGGCACCCAAAGATCACCCTGCTATGTGGCCCCAGGCAGGCCACCCAGCCCCACTTGCCCTGCACCCTCCCCCAAATAATAATAACAAAAAATGTACTTCAGCCTTTCTTCCAACACCAACAACTCTGTCATGAGTGGATCTCATTCTTTATGATAAGTCCATCGCAAAAGTTACTTCCATATTTTTCCACCGTTGCCATTGCTGATCACAACTCCCTCCTTCTTATTTCTCCAATACCATGTACTACATTTTCTCTCTCCTTTCACTCTGACTCTGCTGTAGGGTCACTGAGTGGTGCAGCAGACAGATCCCTGGTCCTGGGGCCAAGAGGCCCTGAGCCCCACTACCACCCCTTAGGCCCAGAATCCACCTGGCCCTATGGTCCTGGGCAGGCCTTCCAATCCCAGCCCCTTGCAAGAAGTAAAAAAAGAAAATGTGTTATATATGACCACTCTCCCCCCATGGTCCATCCTCTCCTCCTTTATTCACATCCCCACCCCTTCCCCCTGCTCTCCCCCTTATTACTCCAGATACCTATACCCCACTGAGTATATATGCTGTTTCCTCTCCTAGCCACCTCTGATGAGAACAAAGGTTCCCTCATTCCCCCTTGCCTCCCCCCCTTCCATATCATTGCAATAGCTCATTATAATAAAAAAAAATCTTATTATGTGAAATATCTTGGACTATTCCCCCTCTCCTTTTCTTTCTCCCATTCCATTTCCCTTTTTTTCTATTGACCCCATTTTTAAACCATATTTTATCTTCGAATTCAGCTTTCTCCTGTGCTTCAACTATAAAAGCTTCCTCTACCTGCTCTATTAACTGAGAAGGTTCATATGAGTATTATCAGTGTCATTTTTCTATGCAGGAATACATTCAGTTCATCCTCATTAAGTCCCTCATATTTCCCCCCTCTCCTCCAATCTCCATGCTTCACCTGAGTCCTGTATCTGAAGATCAAACCTTCTGTTCAGCTCTGGCCATTCCAAAAGGAACATTTCAAATTCCCCTGGTTCATTGAAAGTCCATCTTTTTCCCTGGAAGAGGACATTCAGCCTTGCTGGGTAGTTCATTCTTGGCTGCATTCTAAGCTCTTTTGCCTTCCAGTATATTGTATTCCAAGCCCTACGAGCTTCCAATATAGCTGCTGCTAAGTCCTGTGTGATCCTGACTGCAGCTCTATGATATTTGAACTGTGTCCTTCTGGCTGCTTGTAATATTTTCTCTTTGACTTGGGAGTCCTGGAACTTGGCTATAATATTCCTAGGGGTTAGTTTTTTGGGATCTCTTTCTCGGGGGATCGGTGGATTCTCTCCATTTCTATTTTGCCCTCTGCTTCTAGAATATCAGGGCAATTTTCCTATAGTAATTCTTTGAAAATGATGTCAAGGCTCTTTTCCTGATCATGACTTTCAGGTATTCCAATAATTTTTAAATTATCTTTCCTAAGTCTTTTTTCCATATCAGTAGTTTTTTCAATGAGATATTTCACATTTTCTTCTAATTTTTCATTTTTTGATTTTGAAATATTGATTCCTGATTTCTGGTAAATTCATCAATCTCCCTGAATTCTATTCTTTGTCTGAAGGATTTGTTCTCCTCAGCGAGTTTTCTTATTTCTTTTTCCATCTGGCCAGTTTTGCTTTTTAAAGAATTCTTATCCTCAATAACTTTTTAAACTGTTTTATCCATTTGACCTAAGCTGGTTTTTAGCATGCTAGTTTCTTCAGCATTTTTTTTTTGATTTCCTTGACTAAGCTGCTGACTTCATTTTCATGTTTTTCCTGCATCTCTCTCCTTTCTTTTCCCAGTTTTTCTTCCAACTCCCTCATTTGACTTTCAAAGTCTTTTTTGAGCTCTGTCATAGCCTGAGCCCAATTTCTGTTTTTCCTGGAATCTTTAGATGCAGGAGCTTGTGCTTCCTCATCTTCAGACTGAGTATTTTGATCCTTCTTGGGCTCATTTGCAAAATATTTCTCAATAGTCTTCCTTTTGTTTCTCTGCTTGCTCATTTTCCCAGCCTGGGCCTGGTTTTGGGGGGCTTCCTGAGATTTTGGGACACTCCTACAAGGGTCTCAGTATGTGAGGCTCTGTCCTCCCTCCTGGTCTGTGAATGACCATAAGCATTGCCCCCTCTGCCAAGGGGCTGAGGTGGGGGGGCCCTGCTGTTCTATGGGGGGGCCTAGGCTGCGATCAGGATCTGAATGTGGTCAGAGCCCCAGAGTCCTGTTCCAGGGGCAGAGGATAGAGCTGGGCAGTCTCTCTTCACTCCCCTCCCTCAGCTCAATGGGCTCATGCCCTGGGGGCTCCTGCTTACTGGCCCCACCTGCTTCTGTTCCTGGATCTGGGCTGTGGCAAAACCATGTTGCTAGCTGTGTGCCCTGAGGGCTGGGCTCCACGTGCTCGCTCTGGCAGAGGTCCCCCGCTGTTCCCCCACTTTGTGCCTGGTGCTCCCCTGGGTGCAGCTCAGGAGACTCCCCCGCTGCTGTGAGCCTCGGCTCCCAGCACCCTGGGGCTGCCTCCGGGAGGCTGAAGTTCTTTGGCTCTGGAGGGCCACCCCTCTGTCAGGCCACCCCTCCAACCCCAGGAGCAGAGCCTTTCTCTATACTCAGTTTTTCTGAGGAGGTTTTTCTTGGTTGTAATTCAGGTCCCCCCCCCACAAAAAAAAATACCACATTTCAATCCCCTTTGATTTAAACTGGAAACTGCCAAATCTGATTGTAGATCCATGGTATTTATATTGTTTCTTTTACTTCTTGCAATATTTTTTTCTTGACCTGAGAGTCATACAAATTTATTATAATATTCTTAGAAATTTTCATTTTCAGATCTCTATCAGAAGATGACCAGTAGATTATTTCAATTTCTCTCTTATCATCTGGATCCAAGACATTAGGGCAATTTCCCTATATAATTCCTTGAAATGCAATTTCTAGGCTCTTTCTTGATCATGGATTTTTGCTAGCCTTGATATGTTTTCTAGATCATCTAATTTTTAAAGAATTACTTTGCTCAGTGAGATTTTTGTATATCATTTACAATTATCCCAATCCTGCATTTTAAAGTTGTCATTTACTGCAGTATTTTTTGTGTCTCTTTTTACTAAACTGCTTATCCTCTTTTTGTAATTTTCTTATATCATTCTCATTTCTCTTCCCAATTTTTCCTTAATGATATTTATCTTTTTTAAACTCTTCCAGGAATTCTTGTTTGGTTTCTGTCCAATTAGCATTTCTTTTTCTGTCTGAGGTTTTGGTTATAGGTGTTTTTTATACAGTTGTCTTTTTTTGAGTCTGTGTTTTGTTCTTCCCTGATACCATAATTTCAGGATTTTTCATGTTGTTGTTTTCAGAGTTAGTTCTGGGTGTCTCCAAGTTATTATCGCTGCCAAAGTGGTATTTTCCAGTTAGAGATGTATTCACTGCTCTCCTGCTCTATGCTTTGGTCTTTATCCAAAAGTGGCCCTTATTTCCCTGCAGCTGCACATTCTAGGGCTCCTCCTGTCCTTGGCATTGTGACCAAGTCCCCTCATCCATTGGGATTGATTATGTCTCTGTCCTGGAACTATGGCCCAGAACTTTCTCTCTCTCAGAACTCCAATATCTTTATATAAATAGGAACTGCTTGCTATCAGAGTTTGAAGTAATTTTAGATATCTATCTGATTTACCTTATCTTTGTATGAAGTGACATATCAGTCAAAATAAAAGTGAATGTTTGAATAAGATTTGGTACCAAGATCTTTTTTGTTCTTTTTATTACATTCTATGACCTAACTATATAGTTGATATTCATTCTCTCACAATTAAATTAATTAATCATAAATCTCTTTGATCAAACATAGCAAGAACTCTTGACCACAAAACATAGAAATGAGGAAAGAGAGGCTTAGAAGGCTTCCTGTCACAGAAGCGACTGACTAAATATGCAGAATGAAACACAAATTTTTGATATAACCAATATGGGAAATTGTTTTGCTTGACTATGTCTATTTATTATAAGGCTTATATTTTCTTTGCTTTTTCCCAATGGAAAGGGAAAGACAAATACTTTTAATTAAAAATTAAAATTTAATTTAAACCATTTTTAAAAATGCAGCTTAAATAATAATTAAAAAAAGAACTAAATATGACCTGAAACAAATTTCATGTGAATAAATTTTATCTTTTCTCTTGAGTTTTGATTTCAGGAACATCTTGTCTACTTTAGAATGAGCTCTTCATGCTAGAATTTATTTTTAGCTAACTTTTCATTTCCCACCAGTTGATCTGCCTGGCTTTGACTCCATGAATACCATTCCCCTATGCTCAGTATCCTCTGGTGATCCCTCTCTCCCTTTTTAGATTCTTTTTTATGTATTGTCTTATCCAATTAGATTCCAATTTCCTTGAGAGCAAGGACTGTATTTTTTGTATTTATATCTTTAGCCCTTCTCAGAGTGCTTGGCTCATAGTACACACTTGAGAAATATCACATGGATACATAGAGACATATACCCACATAATATATAAGTATATCAAGATTATACACACATACTTCTATAAGCACTGATATATATGTTCATTATATAAATGAATTAAATATCCATATTATATAAATGAATTAAATATCCATACAAGTATGTATGAATGTGTGCCTGCAAGCACAATTGTAGCCCCTATGTGGGCAGCCCCACTAAGAATAGAAGAGACTTAAGCAGATGCTATCATAGCTTCTATGATTTTGGCTTACTAGGTCAGATTTTGGAGAGTTTTGGGGAAGGAAATTCCAGAAGTTAGAAGAGACATCCATTCTTTTTGTTCTCACCCTATTATGCATAGACACTGAGAAGAGTAAAGCAGAGTTTCCCCTTTTTCTTGTACCCTAGAAAAACATCACAAGAAAAGAAGATAAAAGGTGAAAAGATTTTTAAAGGGGAAAATGTCCTATGTATATTGCATTTCATAGCTCAGTTTTCCAAACTGGGTTTATTTTTGTTTCATGATTAATATTTTTGTGATTAAGGATCAATATGAATTTATGCTTTTCAGATCTTTCTGCCCATCAAGAGTTCATTTTACTTACCTGGAAGTACATTTTTTTAATGTTTCTCCAACTTCTTCATTAATGGAATCAGTTTTTGAAAAGATCTAAATATTTTCTTAAATGTTCACTTGCATTCAGATTAATGACAGCAATAGTAATTGGAATTTTCTGGAGTTTCTCTTATAAAAAAAGAACAGAAAGAAAAGCATTAGCATTGATAGGATAGAGAGCAATGAAGAGTTTCAGTGGGAAAGGAAGAAGCCTATGGTTTACCTATTACTGGATGAAGAAGCATATTAATTTCTTCTTCCCTGTTTCATTCTCTCACAAAGGGAGGTTCCGTTAGTCACAAAATGAATGAACATATGAGTTTTGAGCCAATGTCCCTTTAATGGGCAAGTGAGGACAAAGGAATAATTCCCTTTGTCTGCTGCATCATGTCATGAATATTCATTAAATTCGGAGTAGGAGAGTGACCATTTCTTTACAATCTTCAATGTTGAATCTCAGGAAAGAGGAAGGAAGCTAGTATCCAGAAATGGTCTTTTCTGCTTTCTTTTCTCTATGGTGGGCAACAGGAAGAATGGTTACTATTTCTAGTTCTTGTGTTCTCTCTCCAAGAAACATTTCTCAATGTAAAAAAAAAAACAGAAAAAAAGATAAAAATAGTTTCAGAAATCCAATATAAAAAAAGCTCACCAACTGAAGAACTCTACAATAATATCTATTTTAATCTTTTATTCTCCATAGGAGCACTGGTATCAAAGGCATTACAAGACATCCATAGATATTAATCAATGTCTAAAGCTTGGGAGGAGAAAGCTATAATACTTCCCCTTTATCCTTGATAATTGGTGGTATGAGACCTACTTAGAAACCAATAGCAATGTCATTAGCAATGGCACCAGCAGAAGCATTGACTATAGCAAGATTATCAAACTCCAATTGCAGTAGTCGTGGCAGAAGCAGAATCTCTTCTCCGTTTGCCTCATTGGTGATGACTGGTGCACTGGCAGTAGTATCAGATAAAGCAAAGTTGTAGATCTTGAAGCTTTTTCTTTGTTTGTTTTTACAAGGCAATGGGCTAAAGTGACTTGCCCATCACTCAACTAGGTAATTTTTAAATGTCTGAGACCAGATTTGAACACAGATTGTTCTGACTCCAGGTCTGGTGCTCCATCCACTGTACCACCTAGCTGCCCCTCTTCTTGCAATTTTTTTATAGCATCTGACATCAAATGATCAGGGAAGAATTCTTGGAGGAATTGGTATAAAATAGGTTGGATGTTTATGAGAAAAGAGGAGACAAGGCAATCCATAAATGAAAAATGTATGAATCTGGTATTCTTCCATTTATGAATACCACCTTAGTTCAAATCTGATTTCAGATATTTATTTGCCCTGTGAACCTGAGCAAGTCACTTAATCCTATTTGCCTTGTGCAGCTAGGTGACATAGTGGACAGAGGATTGGCCTTGGAGTCAGGAGGACAAGAGTTTGAATCCAGCCTCAGAAGCTTGACACTAACTTAAGTATGCTATCCTGGGCAAGTCACTTAACCCTGATTGCCTCACATCCAGGGCCATCTCCAATCATCATAACAGTGATTTGTATCTGGCCACTAGACCCAGATGACTTTGAGGAGAAAGTGATGCTAGTTCTTTTGCTTCTTCCAGCCTCCTGTCCCCAAGGATGAACCTTTCTCTGTCTCTTCATTAAACCACATGGAGCTTCATGGCCTTCACATGTGGCCTAATTAACCCAAACCTCATGTCTGTCTGTCTGTCTGTCTCTGTCTCTGTCTCTCTCTCTCTCTCTCTCTCTCTCTCTCTCTCTCTCTCCGTCTTTCTCCAAACTTCAGTTGAGCCTGCCAGCTGACCTGCCAAATGCACATGACTTTTCCTTAACCTCTTCTTAATTTTACCTACCATTTTCTTATGTGTTGTAGCTTCTTTTAATAAATTCTTGTTTTATTTCCAAAAAAAAAGTGAGACTAGTGACTTAGTACAGCACCCCCACACTCAGAGCCAATTCACGTACTTGTCATGGCTTCACCTCCCTTATGTCATGGTTTTATTTGAGAATGAAGGACACATAATATCTGTAAAATGAATTGGAGAAGGACATGGCAAACCACTCCAATTTCTAGAAGGAGTCATAAAAAAATTAAACATAATTAAAATAACCAACAACAGCAAAATCCTTATATTTTTTATAGAATTATGTAAAGATAGAATTTGAGGTAGCAACAGTCCTTTCTCTTGAGGTAAAATAGAGGTAGAATAAACAATTGTCAGATTCATTTTTCAAGGTGGAGTATTGGACTTGATAATCTTAATTGACCCTTTCCACTTTAACATTTACTCATTCTGTAAAGATAATTAGCATTTTTCAGTCTAAGAATCTGGGATGCTATGCCCTACAATTTGCTTTCTCAAATGTGCCTTGGAGTCATTTTAGATGAACTGCTGTAGAAGTGTTTCAAAACAGGGGTGAAACTTTTCAAGCTATCAGCTTAAGTGTTTTTGCTACTGTTAAGCAAAACAGTGTAATGTGAGCTTTAGTTTTAGAATTTGGGCTTCGTTTTTCTTTGAATCAACAAATTATTGATTTCTAAGCATAATGTCATAGAAGTTAGAAATTGAAAAACTCACCTAGAATGTTAACCTCAAACTCTGACACAGTACACTGACTTCCAAATATTTATTTGTTCTTCACTGCCCATGGATCAGTGCAAGATCATAGAATTCTGTTTGAAAGGATAGAAGTGAATTCAAAAGTTGTCTTTCTCCTTATTTTATAGATGAGGAAATTGAGCCTTGTACAAAGTCACACTGAGAGTAAATAGCGTTATTAGAATCAATATCCTTGCATGCCATACCCAGTGTCTTATAAAGGTTGTCTTCTCTAGACCCACAGACCCGATAAATGGAACAGGCAGGTGCTTTTGAAACTGATAGCTCTTTTGTGGACTTTGGTGCCTTTGAGAGGAATCAGGGAACTTTGTGGATATTTATATTAGCTCAGGTCTATTAGGATCTAATTCTTACCTGGGCTATAATACACCAGGGGAAAAATAGATTACTGTGAACTGAGTTATAAGACATTTTGGATTTCATTGAAAACAAGAGATTTTTATCAATCTGCTTTCTAAGGAGTGGTGAGCAAAACAGGCAGTATAGAATTTCATTAAAGGACGAATTCTAGAATCAGTAAACCTGGATGCAATAATAATGGATGTGTGCTTTAAGGTCTGTAATAGACTTATTAGTACAGCCTTCAGTTTATTATCCCCAGTTGCTACTGAGAGAGGTTGCAATTTGCCAGTGTTAGCATCTGGAGTAAGATTCGTATTCATATTCTGACTCCGAGTCCGTGGTTGTCTCCATGTGCTACCTTGAATGGTTGCTAACTGTCAGCATTTGGATGAGATATTTAAACTTCTTGGCATGAGACTCCTCCTCTCTAAAATGAGGACAATGATTTTCAAGGATTTCACATCTATAGGTTAGTTCTTGTCCTTTGATATTGAAGAAGACCAAATGACATCATTATGTTAGTGGCAGGTTACAATGTGTCCAACTGTGACTTCGTAGATCAATATGAACCTGATATGCACTACCACATTTAGGACACAAATAGTCCATGTGAATACCTGAGGTATTTCTCTAAACTTATGCTTGTCACGCTTCCTATGACAATTTAATTTTGCCTTGCTCATAGAATACAATACCCTTTCCAATGATACCCTTTCCAATGAGGACATGTTCAGGGTGTCCCATTTTCTACCATTAATTCCAAAGTTCATAAGAGAGACCTTCATTCTGATGTTGCATCTCTTTTTCTGACCTCCTGTGAGTGCTTGCCCTATGTGGGTTCTCCATAAAATAGTCTTTTCTTGGCAAGCATATGTTTGGTATTTGAACAACATTGCCAGTCCATCATAGTTATGCTCTCTGTAGTAATGTTTGAATACTTGATGGTTTAGTTCAAGAAAGGACCTGTGTCTGGTATCCTATCCTATGGATGATTTTTCTAATTTTTCCTAAGACCATTCTTTAGAAAATGATTTAGTTTCTGGCATGACACTGATAGACTCTCCAGGTTTCACAGGAATTTAACAATGAGGTCAGCACAATGACTCTAATAGGCCTTCATTTCAGTCATCAGCCTAACATGTCTTCTCTCCTACACTTTTTTAAAGAGTCTCTCAAATCTGAGTTAGCTTTGGCATTGTGTGAGTCAAACTCATTATCAATGTACTCTGGAAAGTACACACTGCCAAGGTAAGTGATCATATTCTCAGTATGCAAAACTTCTCCATTTGCAAAACCAATGATTTCATATATAGATGGTGTGGTGCTGAGTGATGGAACACTTGTGCTTTCATCGTGTTAATTCTTAGGTTAAAATGACCACAAACAGAAAAGAATCAACAGTTGTTGCATCTAAATTTCATAGTCTTCAAAGGCAAATAGAAAATCATGCATCAATATTCCCTCCACTTTGCTCTTGGCTTGTGGCCTTTCCAGTTAAAGAATTTAATGGCAATGTAGTAACTGATCTTGGTGTTTACCCTCAGTGAAGTTTGATAACATGACTGAAAACATGCTAAAAAGTATGGGAGCAAGAACACAGCTTTGATTGACTCCTTTGGTGACTGGGAAATCTTGAGAGTATCTTCCACTTTCCAAAACTCAAGCAAGTGTGCTGTCCAGGAAATTGAAGTCCAATACTGATGAACTTCACCAGACAATCATATTTTGTCATAATTTTTCCATAAGCCCTTATGACTGATGGCATCAAAGACCTTAGTCAGATCTGCAAATGTAATATACAGACCTTTGTTCTGCTCTTGGCATTTTTTCTGGATTTGTCAGACAGCAAATACAATATCAACTATTCCTCCCCCCTTTCAGAAGTCACATTGGCTCTCAGGGACGTGATTATCTTCAAGTGAAGAATTAACTCATTCAGGACAACTCTGACAAGAATCTTGCCAGCAATGACTATGAGATTTCCACAGGACAATCTATTCCTTTTACCTTTATAGAAACAATGAAGGCATCCTTTATTCCTGGAACATAACCTATTCAAGTCATATAACCTGCAAAATTTTAGTCAACTATGAACAATGAGAACTCCACCTTATAAATCTCAGTTGGAATAGAATCGGCCCTATGTTCTATGCCACATGAAGAGTCTAATGATATGCAAAAACCTCTTCTTTCGTTGGAATTTCAGTTAGGGACAGACTGACTTCAACTAGAGGCAAATGGTCAATGGCTTCCATATTGATTGATAATGGTCTGTTAAGAGCACTATGAAAGTGTTCAGGCCATCTTTCTATGGTACTGTCCTCACTAATCAATGTGATTCCATTGGCACTGAGAAGTTGAGTTGAATTGCATCTTTGGCCCATAAATAGCTTTCAGGACATCATAAAAGCCTTTTTGTATCTGCATAAAACTGAATTTCATCTACCTTCTTACTTAGCCAAGAATACTGCATCTCTCTAAGATTCACTTGTACTTTAGTTTTGATGGAATGAAATTTGCCTTTTTAGAAATTATCTTGCTGGTAAATCCTATGGAGTTCTTTTTTTTTTCATTTAACATCTGTATTTCCCCTCATTTTCATCCAGTCAGTCTTCAAGTTTGTGACCCAGATGAGCAAATGCAGTGCTTATATCAAATCTCTAAATGTTGCCCACTTTTTTTTGGCTTTACTGTTGTCAACCGTGTGTTGGATCAACTTTCCCTCCAAGTTAGCAAAAAAATATTGTTGCTCATCTCTTGGTATTAATTCCTCTGGTAGTCATTTTGCCTTGCAACTTTCACTTTGACTGAATGTGAATATTTACTTTGGAGAGGATGAGTCTATGGTCAGTTCAGCACTCTGTACAACACATTGCCTTTATCATAGTCACATTCTGTCTGTCTCTTCTCTGTACAGTCACATACTCTATTAAATGCTAATGTTTGTTGTGATGGTGTGTCCAGGAAATGGTGTTGTATTTGGTAATGGAAGACAGAGTTTGTGATGAGAACGTCATGAGATGAGATGAGTCTTCAGTAGTAGCTGACTATTGCTATTGCTGCTTCCAACTCCAATCCTCCCAAGGACTCCTTGTCATGTTTGGTAGTCAAGTCTACTCCAGTATTAATCATTCAGAATTAGGAACTTGTCCTCTTTTGGTACATTGATAATAAGAGTCTCCAGATCTTCATAAAATTTTTCTTTGAATTTCTCTGGGTAGTTAAATTTTGAAATAATTTTTCATAAGCCCTCATGACTGATACTATCAAAAGCTTGTCATTGTAAAAGCATAAGCCTATGGCATGGCATTTTCCTGCAAGTGGCATATTGTCATGAGCCTGGTATGCACTTCTTTTGGTAGGCATACAAGCATATTGGAAAGATTAGTTGTAATTACAAAAAATACTCTAACTTCAGGGTGCTATCATTTACTGTGATTACTTCAGAAAAAAAAATGCGTATCCAGCTGCAAATTCAGCAGACTGGTTTTCTTTTGCCAACTTTGTTTCATACAGGGCTGCTTTTTGGATTTGATACTTGCTGAGTTCACTTGCAACAAGAACTATTTGGGGCAGCTAGGTGGTGCAGTGGATAGAGCACTGGTCCTGGAGTCAGGAGGGCCTGAGTTCAAATCCAACTTTAGATACTTAATAATTACCTAGCTGTGTGACCTTGGGCAAGCCACATAACCCCACTGCCTTGTATAAACTAAAAAAACAAACAAACTAAAAAACAAGAACTATAGAACTATTCATCTTTCAGGTATATTGGATCTTGTGTCATCTGTGAGTGTGTGCACATGCACATTCCACGTACCTAATGTACCAAATGTGAGTGGAATCATCTTTGAAGAAGTTTATATATATATATATATATATATATATATATATATATATATATATATATATATATGTATATATGTATGTATGTATGTATATGGTGTGCTTCAACCATTGGGTAGAATCAATGACTGCCATGGTAATCAGGCCAGAGTTGGGTAAGCAGACAATTTTCCTTCTACCAGTAAATGAGCAGTGGGAATTCTTAATCAGACACCCATCGGGCTACTGGATTCCACTGCTGCTTCCAGGGAGGAGAGGACCTATGGTCTAGGTGGCCTATGTTTTAGGTTTATGACTATAGCTCCCACTGTATCTGCATCTGGTGCTTCATCACTTGCCTGTTGCCATAGGACTTTGAGATAAGAATAGTAAAATAGTATAAATGACATCTTTTGATTCATGAGCAAATTGGATTTAAGTGAAGCAGAATTGATGGAAGTCATCAGTCTCATTCTGCCTTCCAAAGTCATCATCTGATTCAGCAGAGGAAGACATAGTTAAGACATCTGGTGATGGCTCTAGATGGAGTGGAAGACCTTGGTGTCTTCAATGTCCAACTAAACTACTTTCGTGGCTGTCGGAACAAATCGTATCCATCTGTCCATCCTACCAGTGGAAGTCTTCACTTGCTTTGCTTAAGACACTCTAACTCACTGATGGATTGAAACCCCTCTGTTACCCTAAACTTGGTTTAGCCTGTCTGCACTGGTTTACCAGAGTGTGGCTGCTATGTATGTTACAGGGGAGAGTTCATTGTCTCAAATGGATATCAGTGGTGGAAAGGGCTGAAAAGAGCTCAGAACCCTGTAGCTCTACAATCTTCAGTAGCTAGCCAAGACATAATTCAGAACTTGCTTGCACAAAGAGTCCACTCTTTGGCTCTGTCTTCATTTGCTTCTCTGACAAGTAAACTGTATTGTGACAGAATGGGATAAGAATGCAAGCAGGAAACTTATACAGTTGAACTAATTGATTTTTTTTTTCTCCTTCTAAGAATCCAAGTGATTTTTGTTGTTATTTTTTTTGTTTGTTTGTTTTCCTATAATCACTATCTCTATCTCTAAATCTTTTCTTGTGACTTGGAGAAATGAGGTATTCCCTGAAAGACAAGAGCCTGATTGTCTGAGACATTATTACCAACTTTATAGCGCTTTTCACTATAAATTCTTGGAGCCTGAGTCCAAGAACATGGCATGGCTCTGTTTTTGAATTTTTTTTTTGGTTTTGTTATTGCTTTTACAAAAGTAGAAATACTTCCACAAAGGAGGAAAAGGGTATGATCTGAGCAGGGATGTAAAGAACTAAACGTAGCAGGATAAAGATAAATGTCAAAGTGTGTGTGTTTGGGGAGGAAAAGTCAAGAGCTTATTTTTTATTTGCCTACCATGTTCTTAGAATAGTTCTAAGCTCTAGGTGATTTCCAGAAAAAAAATAAAAAAAAATAGGAATTTAAAGTTGGTTTATTTTTAAGTTGCATGGTTCTCCACCTCCATCAAATACAAGTCAAGAAAAAAAACCAATGGCCCAAATAGCAATTTTTAAGTTAGATAACTTTTTTCATGTTTTTCTTCTATACAAATATAACTCCATAAAAAAGACATTGTAAACACAAACAGAATTTCAGAGATGGTCATTTAACCTATCCTTGATCATGTTCAGCAAATATTTTTTTACTAGCCTTTGTTGTATGTGTTTTATCTATAACCAAGATCATACTATTCCTGTATTATAACTGATAGCTCATGGATAGAAGATAAAAAGAATGGCTAACATGTTTTATAAAAATTAAGATTCCAAATTATCAAAAAAGTGAGATTTATATGAGATTATGTTTACTAGCTATATACTAGCTATAAAGTCTCAGGCTTTAGACTAAAAAAATACTTTCCAAGTATAGAAGAAATAATTAGTCAACAGTTTATTTGAAAACACTATGAGTGGAATTCATTAAAATGAGGCCATAATGTACTCATAATGGCCGAAACAAAACAGGGAAGTCTTAAATGACACTGAGAATCAACCTTATTCCTTCATTTCCTTTTTTATTTTGTTCCTTATTCTATAGACTTCTCTTTCCATCATGCTTAAGTGTCTCTTTTTCCAGAAGATAACTTTGCTCTGAAGCTCTTCCTTCTGATTGGCCAATTCTTCTCAAGTCTTTCATTTTTATTTTCATTTTTTTTTTTTTTGTTTTTGTAAGGCAACGAGGTTAAGTGGCTTGCCCAAGGCCACACAGCTAGGTAATTATTAAATGTCTGAGGCTGGATTTGAACTCAGGTGCTCCTGACTCCAGGGCTGGTGCTTTATCCACTATGCCACCTAGCCTCCTCGACGTCTTTCATTTTGAAGAAGTCCCTAGGCCATCCATGTTCACTCATTTCTTCTATGCCAGCTCTACTCCTGATTCCCTGTTCTTTCTCCATTTTTATTCATAACTCATTAGCATCTCTCCATTGTCTTTTCAGCTTCTTCTATGCTTTCTTCCTATAAGACTGTCTTCCTTTTGGCTTTTATTTGTATTAGAGTTTTTCATAGTGGCTGACCTATAGTAATCAATTAATAATTGCTTACTTATTTGACACAATTTTGAGAATAAGGACATGCTAGTTTCATTGTGATGTTCCTTTGCTAGAATACATCTAGATTACTATGCTCATATCTGGGTTCTAGACAGAAATATGTTATAATGTGGCAAAATTCCTAAATGATACAATTCAGAATGATAAAGGGCCACCAATATGTTTCCCTTAGAATCATTTCAAAGAAATAAAGATATTTTCCCATGAGACCAATGTCATTGGGAAAATGATAACTGCCTTCAAAAACTTCAAAGCCTTTCATAGTGAAGAAGTATAAATTATGTTCTTCAAACAGAAAAACTAAAACCACTATGAATATGGGGCAGAAATCATAAAGAGGTAGCTTTAGTCTGCACATTAAAGTAGCACTGTTCTAACAAATTAGAGCCACCCCAAAATGACATTGAGTTTCTAGGGGAGATCATAGTGCCTTCTCTTGTTGTGAAGGTCTTCAAATGAAAGCTGCTGTCACTTTACCGCATGTTTTATAGGGGTGATTCTCCTCCAGGTGTTTGTTATATTTTATGGCTACTGAGTTCTCCTCCAACTACAAGTCTATGATAATGTGATTTTGTGAAATCTAAATACTCTTCACCTTCTTTCAGGTCATAGCATTAATATCTATGTAACTTAATCAAAGTGAATGATATTCCTTAATTTTGACAGTTCATTTATTTTAGGGAACCATTCTTTAGGAAGATGACAGATATATGGATAAAGTTATAGGTTTTGATTTAGCATGCTTTGAGTTCAAATCTGACTTCAGACACCTACTAATGGGGGAACCCCTGAGTAAATCACTTCACCTCTGTCTATGTCATTTTCCTCAGTTGTTAAATAAGTATCAAAACCCCTACATCATACATTGTTGTGAAGATCAAATGAGATGATTTTTGTAAAGGGGTTAGTGTTGTACCTGATGAAGAGTTGTGTTTAACAAGTTCTCCCATTTATCCTTCCTCCCTCCCTCCCTCCCTCCCTCCTTCCTTCCCTCCCTCTTTCCCTCCTTCCTTCTTTCCTTCCTTCCTTCCTTCCTTCCTTCCTTCCTTCCTTCCTTCCTTCCTCCTTCCTTTCCTTTCCTTTCCTTTCCTTTCCTTTCCTTTCCTTTCCTTTCCTTTCCTTTCCTTTCCTTTCCTTTCCTTTCCTTTCCTTTCCTTTCCTTTCCTTTCCTTTCCTTTCCTTTCCTTTCCTTTCCTTTCCTTTCCTTTCCTTTCCTTTCCTTTCCTTTCCTTTCCTTTTTTTTTTAGGTTTTTGAAAGGCAAATGGGGTTAAGAATTTGAATTCAGGTTCTCCTGACTCCAGGGCCGGTGATCTATCCACTTAGCTGCCCCAATTCCCTATCTTTCTTACTGTTCTCCTTCCCCAAATTATTTTTTCTTTTTTGATAGTAAGAATTATTTTTATATGACACTTCATAGTTTGCAAAATTTTCACATTTCATTTGATTTTGACCCTTATCACAACTTTGTGAGATAGATGCTATTATTATAATACCCATTTTATATATGAGGACACTGAGGTAGAATTAAGGTACATGGCTTGTCAGGGGTCACAAAGCTAAGATATTTATAAGATGAGATTCATTCAGACTTCTAGCCTCCTTGATTCTAAGGCTAATACTCTGTTCACTATATTACTGAGCTGTCTTCATGTTTCATACATATATATATAATATATAGATAGATATAGATATAGATATAGATATATACACATAAACATGTATACATAATATTTCCTTCTCTTCCTAAATAGTGCCCCTAGTGCAGTAGACTATAAATGACTTGAGATTAGGGACTGCTTCATTTTAATTTTTGCTCCTCACTTATTGACATAGAACTTTATAGATGCATAATAGGAGGTTAGACAATGCTTGCTAAAATTAATTGAACAAAAGTTCATTGATTTCCTGGTGGAGAAATGATATTTACTGTTATAAATTAAGAGGCAAAATAATTCATTTGTCTCAGAACTAGGGGATGTAAGGTCAATTTCAATAATTTAGGAATCCTTTTTTTGAGGGAGGTGAAATATGACTTCATACATGATGGTCGTGAGGTTTTGGATAGTGGTTGTTGGATGATGGAAAGAGAGAAGTCGTTTGAAAAAATGATGAAAAAGATATTCTCTCCTAACCTAAGTAGTAGAAGTAGAATCCAAAGTTTTAACCCATCATGAAAAATATCCTAAGAATATAAGCATTTTAATATTAAATTAAATTTTATAAAGTTTTCATTACATTTGACATAATTATGACCAAAAAAAGGTGAGCTATTTTGTATCAGGAGGGCAGAATGAATAAATAATTATTGGATGAACTACATGATCCAGTAATATCCATACCATATCAAACTATCTCTAGAAGGCACCCAGCACATGAGACTTCTATGGAAAATTAATGACTGAGCACAAACAACTATTTCATATGTGGAGAAAGACATGGGTATCTGACATGACTGACCCCCATTGAAGGAAATAGTGTCTTCAGGGAAATACACATATTCAGATCTTATTAGAACATCTTTCTCAATACTGCTAACATTTTTCTTTTAGTGTGTTTTCAAGAAAATACCTACTGAGAAAACCTCATCAACAGCTTGATTTAAGTGAGGGGAAAATTGAAGAATTTAGAGCTGTTCAAAAGTAAGTAGTGAGTTGGAGCAACTAGGTGGTGCAGTGGATAGAGCACTGACCCTGGAGTATGGACGACCTGAGTTCAAATGAGACCTCAGACACAGAATAATTACCTAGCTGTGTGGCCTTGGGCAAGTCACTTTAACCCCATTGCCTTGCAAAAAAAAAAGTAGTGAGTTCTCTGATACTGAAAGTGCTTGAGCAGAAGTTGCATGATATTCTAATGCAATTAAGATTGAGGGTCTTATGCTTAGTGGACCCAACATATGTTAGCAGAATTGAATTAATGCAAAAAATTTTCTTCATTAATCTGCTTTTTATCATAGATGACTTCGAACATTTTTCCATCTCCAAAGTTCTGACTCCCCAGGAAAACAGTCTTGCCTTTGCCTCTTTTGAATCATTTTCTTTTGATCTTGAGTGAATCTGCACAGGAACTGGAATACAATAGCCTCTTAGGGTAGGACCTAGCAGTAATGGACAATCAAAGGGAGGAATTGCTTAGTGGGTTTTTCCCATTTGTAAAACCACAAAAGTCGAGGTTGGAAGTGTAAAAACATCAATCTTCAACCCATCTATTTCTCCATGCTCTATCAGAGCACATCAGAAAACATCATAAAATTTCTTCCATATTTTTTTTTCAGGGGAAATTTTTTTCAACCTGTACTTTATTTCTTATGAGTTTTTTTATGTATTTCCAGGGTTCACCCTAACAAGTAGTAAAAATATATTGTTTTTCTATTACTAAATCTTTCCAAAGCGTATATAGCTGATTAGATTCCTCTAATGTCAATGACCAAAAAATACTATTTATTATTTTATGATTCTATTGAAGAGAGGAAAAAGGTATTTTTTACACTGGAAGAAGAAGAATTTCACTTGTTTTATTGGAAGAATTGAACCATTTGGCTTAAGATATGCTAAAGAAGGGTAAAAGATAATAGGAGAGTTATAGAATAATAACCAGAGATCCACAAATTCCACAAAGTAAAACAGTAAAAATTCATAAAAGTAAAGAATTTAGATGAAATTCTATAACATAGGACTACAGAATGTATGACTTAGAATCAGGAATACCTGAATTCAAACCCATCCTCAGATATTGGCCAGTTGTACAACCTCTTGCAAATTATTTAAATATTCCTCATCTGTAAAATGATGTTTGGGATTTTATGTCCTTAAAGGTACTTCAGTTCTAAATCTATGATCCTATGTTGAAACAGTTCAGTAATGTAAATGATGGGTGCGGCTATCTGTTGATGACAGGATCACCAAAAACACAGAGTACACTTTTAAGTTTAATCTTCATTTTTAACATCCCTCCCATAACTTTCCTTTTTTTTTTTTTAACAAGGCAATGGGGTTAAGTGGCTTGCCCAAGGTCACACAGCCAGGTAATTATTAAATGTCTGAGGCCGGATTTGAACTCAGGTACTCCTGACTCCAGGGCTGGTTCTCTATCCACCATGCCACCTAGCTGCCCCCTCCCATAACTTTCTTAAACCTATTCAACAAGTAAATAATAAATGAACTCATGATTTGTATAATTTTCCGATTTCTGAAGTGTATATATTCACAGTAAAAATTTCACACTTGACTCTAGTGAGCTGGTTTGAACTGACTCTAGCATATTCTTGGTGGTGTTTTTAATTTATGGTAAACCTTGTATAAATAAGCAGTGATTGCAAAGAATTGTCCTATCTCTGTCAATAACAGATTAACAGATTATGCCGTATCCATTATTTCCTTTTAAATAAAACTATTATGGTAGTTTAATTGAGAATGAATGTCATAGATATTGTTTACATAGCTTTTAACAAAGGTTAAAAAAAAGGAATCTTTGAAAAAAGTTTTAAATGTATCTCATTATTGGGCATTAAACTAGATGTACTCCAACATCCATTTTACTGCAATATCTATTATGTTGATGATGATGTTTGTCCTTTGTTCTGTAAGATCATGACATCAGGGAGATGATGCCAAGACAAACACATGAACTGGATTCCAGTGAGGTGGGGTTGTGCTAAGTCACTGACCTCACTGTCTCCTCTGGAGCCATCTGTGGCCAGTGGTCAGATATGAATCAGATGACTGGAGATGGCCCTGGATGTGAGACCATCAAAGTTAAGTGACTTGTCCAAGATCAAACAGCTAGTGAGTACCAAGTATCTGAGGCTGGATTTGACCTCCTGTCCTCCTGACTCCCAGGCCAGTGCTTTACCCACTGCACCATCTAGCTACCCATTTATTATTATATGATTCTGTTATTATGGAAAAGATAGAGAACATAAAGATAATACTAATCAAAAGGATAATCAGAAAGCAAGAAAAAAAAGGACCTTCAAGGCTGTCTAGTTCAATCCCTTCATTTTACAGATGAGACTGAAGTTTGGAGATTAAGTGATTTGGTTTGGCTCCTTTGACTTTGTTTAGTTGTTTTCAGAACTGGCTAAATGGTTTGAGTCTATGTAAGTATCAAAAACGACTATGAAGCCTCTATCCTGAATCATTATCTATGGAATGTTTGGTCAATCCAGATCTCTACAGCATGTACTAGTTAAGTTTGTGACTGATATGTTGGTTGCTTGAATACATTAATGTTTTCATGGCCAAATTTTTGGCATTAACTAAGCCTGTCTTGATTTGCCCATCTTACCCTAATTTTCTAAGCTTAAAATTACAGTTAAAGTCTAGAGGTAGAATGGACAAAGCTATCCAAATGTAACAGGCTATTTTTTTCCCTTTGTTTTATAGGGAAAACCTTGCTACTCCTAGGCCAGGGGTAGGGAACCTGTGGGCCACAGCCCTTATGATCCATGAAATCATGTGGTCTGGAACTACGATGGTAATCATAGGCAGGACATGTGTTAATTATGCTAATTTTTAATTAATAGGGTTAAGTGTATGTTAATTAGATTAATTTTTTTTTAGTTCATAATTTTGTATGGCCCAAGAATGATGTTATCTAAAATATATCTAAATATATATATATATATATATATAAAATATATATAAAATATCTAAAATATCTAAAATAGTATATAAATAGCCCAAGCCAGACAAAAGGTTCCATACCTCTGCTCCAGGGAAATAACATTAACTCATCTGCCCAGCATGTGATAATAATTTTTTTCTTTTTAAATATTACTTATGCCTATAAATGTCATAATATTCTGGCTATTTGATTTTTAATTTATCATATTTCTAATTGTCATACTCATCAATTCTTTGTCTTTTAAATTAGTTCTAAGATGAAATTTGAGCACCCATTCATTTTTCCATTTGGCAAATAATTTGACTCTCATGAGTATGTCCATGGAAATATACCATTGCCTTGGCTAAGCAAGAAAATGAAGATGACTTAGTTCTTTGCAACCATTATGGCTAAGTAGATGTCTTTATGTGACCAGGGCTGACTCAAGAGACATAGCAGATGCAAACCTTGACAACTCTAAGCAGTAGTCAAAAAATTCTCAGGTTTTTCATTGTATTTATTAATAAATGGATACTACTATCAATAAATTAATTCATTCAACGAATGTTCATGATTTACCACACAGAAAGTATTGTGCTTAGTGTTGAAGGAAATGAAATTTTGGGATAATGCATAATCCTTGCTCTCTTGGAGTTTCCAGTCTATTTCAGACCAAAGATTCCATAATAAATTTATGTGTTTATCTCATTAAATTTTTTTGTTTTAATGTATTCTAAGAAAGCACTCTTACCTGGCCCTTTTCTGCTTCTTATAGTTATCCTGATGGTGAAATGTACAAATGGAATTTTGATTCTATGTTCCTAAAGTATATCTCATGAAATACTCTAGATATTGAAGCAAAGGACTAGCAAAGAATAAGCCTTAATAGATTTTTGGTTTGTCCAATGGCAGTGCAAAAAAGAACCAGTTACCCAGGTTTCTAACCTTTAAGTCATCATTGATTCTTTCTCCTCACTCATCTCCAAATAAAAACTGGAGAAACTATCATCCTCCCACTTATCTATGTTCCTGAGGCTTCTGACTTTTAACTTTACTTGCAACATCTTCCAAATACACTGCATTCCATCCTGTTACACTGCCCCTGCCCTGCTGAACAGCTTCATCATCTTATATCTAGACCATTGCAATAAGGAGGTAGTTGGCCTGTCAGCCTTGTGTCTCCCCTCTTCAATTCATCCACCACTTAGCTGTCAAAGTGATCTTTTTTAAAGGTTAGTTCTGACTACATCAGCCCCCTATTGGATCAAATCAAATATAAAACTCCTTTTTGGCTTTCATAACCCATCACAATCTTTCCTCCTTTCCTTTCCAATCTTCTTTTATCTTATACCCTTGTCACATTCTTCTACAGTGACCTCTTTGTTTGACTAAGACCCTGCCTATCAAAACTCCAGACCGTATCTTTTCTTTTCTTCCTTTCTCTTTTCTCCTGTCTTTATTTATTTTGCAGTTATAAACAAAGATAATTTTCAACATTCATCCCTTCTCAAGCTTTTGAGTTCCTTGCTATTCTAACTCTCCTGCAGGTAGTGAACAGTCTGATATAGATTTTGCATGACAATGGTATTTACATGACAATGGTATTTAAAATATTACCATAATAGAAAAAATGTGAAAAAAAATTAGAACTAAGTGTAGAAAAGATCATGAGAAAGAAACAACATAAGTGAAATTTTAAAAAGTCAACATAATATACTTTATTCTACATTCAGACTCCATAGTTTTTTGTTTTTTAACTTTTTTATTATATAAATATTTTATTTGTTTTCCAATTACATATAATAGTAATTTCTACCATTTTTATTTTTTTTTTAATATTTTTTTTTAAATTTTTCTCAAGGCAATGGGGTTAAGTGGCTTGCCCAATGCCACACAGCTAGGTAATTATTAAGTGTCTGAGGCCGGATTTGAACTCAGGTACTCCTGACTCCAAGGCCAGTGCTCTATCCACTGTGTCACCTAGTTGCCCCCCACCAATCATTTTTACAAGGTTTTGAGTTTGCAGTTTTTTCCCTCTGTCCCTTCTCTCCCCCCATTAGAAGGCAATCTTATATAGTCTTTATATTTGCATCCATGATATGCATAGATCAAAATTGAATTCGTTATGGGAGAAGAAACATATCCAAAAGGAAGAAATCATTAGAGAAAGATAAGATACATAGTACATAAGACAACTTGTAAAAATTGAAGATAATACAGTTCAGTTTTCGTTTAAATTCCATAGTTTCTTCTCTGGATATAAGATGGTATTTTCCATCACAAATCCTGTAAAATTGCATTTTATTATTGTCCTGCTAAAACGAAAAAGTTCACCATGGTTGATCATCACTCTCAGTTTGCTCTTAGGGTATACACCGTTCTTCTGGTTCTGCTCATCTCACTCAGCATCAATTCATGCAATTCTTTCAAGGCATTTCTGAAATCCCATCCCTCATGATTTCTTATAGAATAATAACATTCCATAGTATTCATGTGCCATAACTTCTTTAGACATTCCCCAATTGATGGGCATCCCCTCAATTTCCAATTCTTTGCCACTACGAATGAGGTGTTATGAATATTTTTGTACATGTGAGATTTTTTACTTTTTTTCATCATCTCTTCAGGATACAAACCCAATATTGATATTATTGGATCAAAGGGTATGTGGACTCCATAATTTTTCTCTGAATGTGAATGGCATCTTCCACAAGTCTCTCGAGATTGTCCTTCCAAACTTGAGAGGAGCTGCATTCATTGTGATTGATCCATCTCACAATGTTACTGTTTAGTGTGTACTGTGTTCTCCTTCTTCTACTCACTACACTAAGTATCAATTCATGAAAATTTTCCAGGCTGTTTCCAAAGACCATCCATTCATTATTTTTTTCAGAACCACTAGGTATGAAAATTCTTTCCCATTCTTCTGTGTTTCTTCTAATCTTAGTTGCTCTGGTTTTATTTGTGCAAAATATGCACAAAATATATTCCCTCCATCCTGTCTTCCCCCATTTGTACCATTCTATCTCCTTTCCCCTAATCTGTCCAAACTAATGTATTGCTTTTGAACGCTGCTAACCTCACACTATCCTTTCCCCTATTCCCTCCTAATTCTGGTTAGGGTAGGGTAAATTTCTAAACCTAACTTTGAGCCAGATCTGTTGAGAATAAGATTTATTCAATGTGTCTACTCTCCCTGTTTTCCCTCTGCTATAATAGATCTTTTATACCTCTTCCAATAGTGTTAATTATATTCTAATATCTCCACCTTAATACTTTTTCAAGTCTTAATTAATACCTTTTACCCCAAGCTTCTGTCAAAGTATTCTTCTTACAACTGTGTTGATAGATGTATAAATCTCAAGAGCCATATATTTTATCATATCCTAATCAATTTATACCCACAACTTTTGTCTGAGTATGCTCCCTCCAGCTAACCCAATAGAAATACAACCCTCAAGAGCCAAGTGCCAGCACATCTTGATCAATTTATACCCACAGCTCCATCCAAGTACCCTATCTCCAATTGTCTCAGTAGAAATCACAGCCTCTGTCTATGTTTCTTTCAAATGAACTAAGAGGAATATATTTCTCAAGAGAAACAGACATCCTCTTTTCATTTAGTCTTATTAACTAACATTTTCCCCTTATTGTTATTGAGTAATATTTTTTCTTTTTGTTTACTTTTTTATGTATCTCTTGAATCCTCTATTTGAAATTCAAATTTTCTCATCACTTCTGGCCTTTTTATCAGGTAAGTTTGAAAGCTCTCTATTTTGTTGAAAATTCATCTTTTCTTCTGAGAGAATATGCTGAATTTTGCAGTATAGTTGATTCTTGATTGTAAACCAAGATCATTTGCCCTCTGGAATATCATATTTCAGATACCCCAATCCTTTAATGTGGAAGCTAATAAGTCCTATATAATCCCATCTATGGCCTGATATTTAAATTGCTTCTTTCTGGAAGCTTACAATATTCTCTCCTTTACCTGAGAATTCTCTAATTTACCTGAGAAATGCTTTGGAATTTTTATTTTGGGATTCTTTCAAGGTCGATTTTATCTTTCATGATATTTCTTTTTTTTTTTGTAAGACAATAGGGTTAAGTGACTTGCCCAAGGTCACACAGCTAGGTAATTATTAAGTGTCTGAAAGCGAATTTGAACTCAGTTCCTATCCACTGTGCCCTGTAGCTGCCTCATCCATGGTAATTTCTCACATGATATTGTCCAATCATTAGTAAATTATCTCTTCTGGATCAATTTTCCAGGCTGGTCATTTTTCCTAATAAGTACTTTATTTTTTTCCAATTTTTCACCCTTTTGGCTTTTTTTTTTTGGATAGAATCTTGGTATCTCATAGAGGCATTAGTTTCCATTTGTCCAATTCTAATTTTTAGGTTTTATATTCTCCAGTTAGTTTTTGTTTTTCCATTTGGTTAATCTTCCTTTTTGATGAATTACATTCCTTTTCTAGTTGACCATTTTTACTTTTAAAGGAGCTGACTTCTTTTTCCACATGATAAATTTTACTTTTCATGGTATTGTTTTCTTGAGTCAGTTTTTCATAATTCTTTAGCATGACCCTCATTTCATTTTTCCATTTTTATACTTCCTCTCTTCTTTCCATTAACAAATTCTTTTTGAGCTATTCCAAGAAATTTTTTTGGATTTGAAGCCTATTCAAACACCCTTTTGAGGCTTCACACATAGACATTTTGTCACTGCTTTCCTCTTCTGAGATGGCATTTTTATCGTCCACAGATTAGAAACTTTATGGTTGTACTTTTTTTTTTTTTTTGCTTATTTGATAGTTAAACTCTGCTCTTGGGGACATAATCCCAACTTTCTGTGCTAAGGCTGGACATCTAATCACTGGCTTAGCCCTTGCCTGTGGTGCTGTCTCTGCTGTTTCAGATGCTAGCAGTTTGTTCCCTGCATTCAGGTAGCCCAAACCAATCTCTCCCATTTCCCCAGCATTCCCAGGGCTCAAATTTTATCTTCCAAATTGGGATTGGAACACTCACTATTGGTCTTCTCTACCACTGACTTGCTGAGCCTGGATCTGAGCTGGACTTTGGCTAAGACCTTTTTGTTAACTTTCCAGCTCTCCTACCTACAATGGACTATGCTCCCTTTTACCCTCATGATTACCAATTCCTGAAATTCCTCCATGATATCCTGAGTTGAGACTTTGTTTCATGCTGTTTTTGTGGGTTCTGTTACTTTAGGATCTGTTCAGAATTTTCAATTAAAGTTATTTCTGGAAAAGTACCAGGAGCTTTCTAGCTTTGAACTGCATCTTGGTTCTCCTTAGGAAGTCTGTACCTGCAGGCATTTTCACTGTATATCCCTGATACCTGGAACTTTCTCCTCCCTCATCTCTGACTTCGAGCTTCTTTGGATTCCTTAGAGTCACTTCTAATCCTGAGTTCTATAATAAACATTTCCCAGAGCCCCCCAATTCTCATTCTGTTGATTTATAAATTTATAATTTAAGCTGTATATATTGGTATATAACTATTTACATTTTGTCTCATTCAGTTGTGAGATTTTCATGATAATGAAATTTTTTCCTTTATATCTTTACTATTGAGTACAACATTTAGTACATGATAAAGACTTAATAAGTATTTAATAGGCAGTTAAAATTTATCTCATTTTCTATCTCTCTTATAGTTCCCTTTCCCACCTCTCACCTGGACAGTTAAAAAAATCATATTTACATTAGCATTATATTTTAAATTTGTCACAGTAGCTCAAAAGGTATCTTAGCTTTACATTCACTTCTTATAATTTTTAGTTTCATATTACAATCCATCTCTTATAAAAGACTTAAGTTTTTTAATTGCATTTTGTTTGTTTTGATTTTATTTCATTTTTCCTTGTGCTTCTTTACTTTTTTTCCCAGGATTTCTTTTTTTTTTATTTCAGTGATATTTTGGTATTTGTCAAGAGACAAACAAGTAATCAAGGAAGGAAGAAAGCAAGAAAGCAGCTCATTAACTAAGTTTCAGCATCTTCCACTGCAAATGATTTTGCAACTACTTAAGATGTATTTTGTCTTCTCATCTGTGTATGTATTCTTTTGATTCAACAAAACTTAGTGGCAGAGTATTTGTTGTCTTTTTAGTCCCAGGACTTAGTATATAATATGTGGTTCTTTTCCTTCATTATCGAAGAAGACCAAAATGACATCATTATGTTTGAGGCAAATTGCATTGTTTCCAGCTGTGGCTGATCAGACCAATATGAGCTCAGAATGCTCCACCACAAGTTGGGCATACATTGTCCAGATGAACACCCAGAGTGGGTTCTCTAAAATTTATGGATGTCATGTTTCCTTTGAGCTGCTTCAATTCTGCAGCATCCTCACTGATGAGGGCATGCTGGGCAGTCCTGTATAAGTGTCTCTCCTGCTGTATGATCAAATCTAAAATTCTTCAAAGTGGCCCAGTGTCAATTCTACTGACCCCCTTGTGAGCGCTTGCCCTTTGTGAGATCTCTATAAAATAGTTTTTTGGCAAGTGTATGTCTGGCATTCTATCAATGTGACCAGACTATTACTCTCTGTAGTAATGTTGGAAGGCTAAGCAGTTTAGCTTGAGAAAGAACCTCAGTGTCTGGCATCTTCTCCTGCCAGGCAATCTTCAGGTTATTCCTAAGACAATTTAAATGAAAGCCATTCAGTTTCCTGACATGGAGCTAGTAGATTGTCCAGGTTTCACAGGCATATAACAATGAGGCCAGAACAACATCTCTGTAGACCTTCAGTTTGGTAGTTAGTCTAATCCCTCTGCTCTCCTGTACTTTCTTTTGGAGCCTCCCAAATATGGAACTAGCTCTGGCGATGTGAGGATCAGCCTCATTGCCAGTGTGTACCTCCTTGGAAAGGACACTATCAAGGCAAGTAAACTTGTCCACAATACTCAAAGCTTCTCCATTTGCTGTGCTGATGGAGCACCTGTGTTTCCTTGGTGCTAATTGCTAGACCAAAATTATCACAAGCATAGATAATCGATCCATACTTTGTTGTATCACAGCTTCAGGGACTGCATTGAGTGCACAATCATCTACAAACCGAAGATAATGCACCAGCACTCCCTCCACTTTTGTCTTGGTTTACAGTCTTTTCAAGTTGGCGAATTTGCCATCAGAAATTGTGGCATGCCATCAGAATTTACCATAACCTTGAGGCAATGTTCATCCTCAGTGGAGGTGTTTGATAATGTGGCTGAAGATAACATACTAAAAAGCATGGGAGCAAGGTCACATTCTTTGCTCCATTGGTCACTAGGAAATCTTGAAGACCATCACTGCTATCTAGAACCCCAGGCATGCATGCCATCATGAAACTGACATTGTGACAGACAGAATCAAAAGTGTTGGTCAGATCTATAAATACTGTATACAGACGTGTTCTGTTCCTGGAATTTTTAATTGTTTTTAATTTTTAATTTTTATAATAGATACTTGATTAGTGTTTATTGAAAGGAGGAAATGACCAGATTTTCTGCAGTGAAAGAGACATCAGTAGTCATCTAGTTCAACAGATATGACTATATAATCTCTATTGTAACATGCCTGATGATTGGTCATTAATTAAATCTCTGTTTGAATGTCTCCATGAAGTGTAAACCCCTTTCTTTCCAAAGTAGTCTGTTCTGGATCAAACTATTAGGAATTTTTTTCTTGATATCTGGGAGAAATTGGTTTAAAATTAGTATTTCATACAATATACTGAAAGAAACTCTTAATGTCTACATAATTTAAGCATAAACACTCAAATCATGAAAAAATGTAGAATTAAGAAAAGCAATATATTTTAGATCTATAGATAGAATTCATGACTACATGTGTTGTATAGGTTTCTGCATTAGAAAAACCTCACTTTTGAAAATGAAATTTTAAAAGTTTGCATAAAAACTGCAATGTAATAAAAATTAGAATATGTAAGTAAGGAAAATACCTTTACCACATTTTTATGGTAGAGATTTCATTTATAAGATTTTGCCAAATGATTCAACTTTATAAAACCAAGAATAATTCTCTAACAGAAAAATAATGGTCAAAATTAGAAACAGATTTCAAAGGAAGAAATCCAACCTATCACAAATTATATGAAACAATATTTTTAATTATTGATGATTTGACAAGTGTAAATTGAAATCATCTCACATTCATTAAACCGGAAAACCTGGGCAAAAGAAAATTATAAATTTGAAAAGGGTATAAGAAAGAAAGAAAGAAAGAAAGAAAGAAAGAAAGAAAGAAAGAAAGAAAGAAAGAGAAAGAAAAATAGAAAAAGGAGACTAACTCAAGGAGAGAGAACAGACTTGGATAATACTTCTTCCAAATCAAAACTCAGATTTTTTTCCTCTTTTATTGCTCATGTAATTCTTTGTCATCACATCTTTCTCCTTTCTCTTTTCTCCTTTCTCTTTTCTCCTTCCTCCTCCTCCTCCTTCTTCCCCTTCCCCCTCCTTCCCCTTCCCCTTCCCTTTCCCCTTCCTATTCCCCTTCCCCCCCCTCCTCCTCCTTTTTCATTTGCTTTCTTTCTTCATTTTCTTCCTTCATCATCATCATCATCTCCTCCTCCTCCTTCTTCCCTTTATACAACACCTACTGTGTGCCACACTGTGTTAAGCACTTTAGAAATTTGCAAATATATCATTAAATTTATCATCCTCATTATTTATAATTATTTTCTCATTTAATCACAGGATAGAGGAGGAAGTCAGAACAATGGATGTCAGACCACAGGATAATTTCAAAGCACTTTTAGATATATGTATGAGTCAATGTTAAAAGGTTTGGTTTTAGAATCAGCTGAATTTCTTTATTATTTATATTAATTTAGACAAGTTACTTAATCTCTTTTGATCTCAGTTTCCTCAAATGTAAAATGATATTACACTACATGTTCTCTAAAATCTATTCTGACTCTAAATTTATGATCTGGCTTTCCTTCTTTCCTTATGTTTCAACTCCAGGAACTGTGCCATAAAAATTAAGTGACTCATTCAAGGTAACAGGGGCAGGGAAAGAGGAGGGATTTTGGAAGAATCATTTGCAAATATGAACAGCATTTATATTTGTGCCTTTAAATAATTGATAGAGTGTTCAGTTACCTGGTGAGTAAAAAAAAAAATTATAGGAATTAGCAGAGTTATGTTCTGTTGGCCAATTTCCAAAAAACACATCATTTACAACCATCCCAAACCCCTCTGCTTTGAAAAGGAATTCCTAATTGTGAAAATAATCCTTGACCACTGACTTGTTGCTTGTGATAAAAAGTGACCAGATGAATTCCTTTGCCTTGTAATTAGATAATATAACAATATTCATCAAATATTTATTAAGATATTGCACCTACACAGACCAAATGAAATGGAGCTTACCATTTACCTGTGTGATATATACAGATTTTCACAAAGTCACTTCAGAAATGAAACTATTCAAAGAATGTAGTTCTTTTGCCATCACATTAAGAATAGATAGCGTAAGTTGTTTTCTTCCAGGTAGACTAAAAGATATCTCAGAGCACAGTGGGCCACGTGTTTTAGCTTCTCTGAGTGGTTGCTATTTTTGGTTTGTTTTCTTTGTTTTGATTTTATTTCATATTTCATTCTTTCTTCCACTTTGTTCTTTTTTTTTTAAACAAGTTTCTTGGGTAGTGTTTTTTTAAGTGATATTTTTGGTATGCCAAAGAACATTTTATGTGGTTAGTGAGGTCAAGTTCTTGTAAATGCCAGTGCTTATAGGATGGCTGATTGGGTTTGCATGCTGATTTGCTTCATTTTATATTAACAAATGTGGAGGATTATCTTTCCAGTATCATCCCAGCTGTTTTGGAAATAAAAACAACAATGGTGGAGGAGATAGTGGTTATTATTATAATCAACTCAAAGTGGGGGAGTACTCCCAGCTTTTGTGATTAGCTCTAAGAGAAGATATTCATTCCAAAGTGAGTTTTAAAAATGCTGTGGATAAAGGGCCAGCTAGGTTGCTCCTGGATAAAGTGCCAGGACTGGAGTCAGGAAGATCTGTTTAAATTTCGCCACAGACAATATACGTTTGACTTTGGGCAAATGACTTAATTCTATTTGACTCAGTTTCCTCTTATATAAAATGAAACGGAGAAGGAAATCTTAAACCACTCCAGTATCTTTGCTAAGGAAGCCCCAAATGAATTCCTGAAGATTTGGACATGAATGAAATGATTGAAATGATTACTGAATAATTTAGGAAAGGAGAATAAATCCAGGACAACTGTTTTATTTGGTAATGCTAAAGGAACACAATTACTATTAATCCCAATAGTTAGATTTCTGTGATGGTTTGAGGGCATACTTACATTTCTAGGGTTCATGGGTTCAAGTCTAGCTTTTCATATATTGCAACTATGTGACACTGGAATAATTAGAGAACCCTTGGGTGCTCCAGGAGATTCTTCAAGACTTATATGATCAATTTATATCACTGAAGCGAATTCCTCTAGAACAGAGTTGCCCATGGAAAGTATAGATCTAGATGGATGCTACTGCTGCCGGTGATGATGACAGAAGAGAGACCTTGGAGATAATATCTGAGTTTAATTCTATCTCTTATTTGCCCTTTATGTTTTGAAAATTATTTGCTCTCTTGCTTCTCTAGGAAAGGCTATGCTGCAGTTTCTTCACCTGTGAGCTTTCTATAATCCAACGAACTCAGTGATCTAGTTAATTAAAACAATAAGCAAATCTACAACTTCAGGAGTAAAAATAGGTCCCAAATTCTTCAATTATACAAAGAAGCATTAGGGTGGAAATGAAAACTATTTGAAATATTTGCTTTGTGGTTAAGTTGTGTTTCAGTGGTGCCCAACTGTCCTTGACCTCATTTGGTCTTTTCTTGGCAGAGATACTAAAGTGGTTTGCCATTTACTTCTCCAGCTCATTTTAAAAATGAACTGAAGTCAAAAAGGTTTAAGTGATTTGGTCAAATTTGAACTCAGAAAGATGAGTCTTCTTGATGTCTGGGTCAGCACTTTATCCACCTAGATGATCCATATATAGAACCGACTGTGTGTTGGACACTTTGCTACATGGTTTTTAAGTACACTTTCATTTAAGCCTCATAACAATATTGGCAGGTAGGCTATTATGATGCCCCATTTTACAGATGAGGAATGAGAAAAATAGAGGCTAAGTGATTTCCCAAGCTCACACAGTTGGCAGTATCTGAAAATGATTAAAATTCAGGAATTCCTTTCTTTAGACTCAGTGTCTATCTAGTCACCTCTTTTCTGTTTCCTGTTCCATTACTATTATGGCATAATATTCCTTTATTTAATTTATTTTTTCCTAATTAAATGTAGAGATAGATTTCAGCATTCACTTTTGTAAAATTGTTTCCTTCCCTCGCTTTCTTTTCCCCTCCCTAAGGAAGCAATGTGCACAAATGTGTTAAACATATTTCAATATTAGTCATTCTATGAAAGAAGTTTCACAACAAAAAAAACACAAGAAAGAAAAACAAAAACAGATTTAAAAAATGAAAATAATTTTGGATGCCTTGGTATGCATTCATATTCCATAGTTCTTTCTCTGCATGTGGAGGGCATTTTCTATCACAAATCCATGAGAATTTTCTTTGATAATTACTTTTCTGAGAAGTGTCTTTCAGTGTTGATCATTATGCAATATCACTGTTAATGTTTACAAACATGGCCTGGTTCTTCTCCCTTTGCTCAGCATCAGTTTAGGTAAGCCTTTACATGTTTTTCAGAAATTCACTTGCTCATCATTTCTTATTGAACAAAAGTATCTCATTGCACTACTATTCCCACAATTTTCCCAATCATTCTTGAATTGATGGGCATCCCCTCAATTTTCAATTCTTTGGCACCACAAAAAGAGCTGCTATAAATATTTTTGTACATATGGGTCTTTTTCTTTTTCATTAATGATTCCTTTAAGATACAGACCTAATAGAGGTATTACTGGATCAAAGAATACATAGCTTTATTATCCTTTGGGCACAGTTCCAAATCACTATCCCAGAACATTTAGAGCAGCTCACAACTGCATCAATAATTCATGTTCCACTAATGGCACATTCCTTTCAACATTGCACATTTCCTTTTGCTGTAATTTTAGCCAATCCGAGAGAAGTGAGGTGGCACTTAGAGTTGTTTTAATTTTGCATTTCTCTAATTAATAGAGATTTAGAGCATTTTCTTTTAGGTTTTTGCATGGCAAAAGGGGTTAAGTGACTTGCCCAAGGCCACACAGCTAGGTAATTATTAGGTATCTGAGGTTGGATTTGAACTCAGGTACTCCTGACTTCAGGGCCGGTGCTCTATCCACTGCATCATGTAGCCGCCCCCATAGAGCATTTTTTTTAATGTGACTGTAGGTAGCTTTAATTTCTTCTTCTGAAAACTGCCTGTTCATATTATTTGATCATTGATCAATGCAATATGGTATATTTAATATATCATGCAGCCTCCTCAGATCATATATTTGGAGATGGACTATATCTCAGCAGTCAAACAATCCAAACTTATTCCATTCACCCCACACTTATTTTACTAATGAAAAAACTAAGCTCAGAGTTGGTATAACTTGCCCAGGGCAATGTGTACGATCTGGGTTTCAATTCAGATTCTGTGATTTTAAGTTTAATACTTTTTTTCCTGAAATTATAATGCTTCTAGTAATGAATAGTAAAATTAATAATTATATACTTCAAAGCTACCATACATGGTAAAATTTTTTAAAAAAGAGTGAGAGTAAAAAGAACGGCAGAAGGAGTGGGGAAGCAAGTGTCACTTCTTAATGAACTATGGATATCAGCTTACTCCATTCCTCCCAATTTGTTATTTATTTATTTATTTTGGGTATACTGATTTATTTACATAATGTCTTCATTAAAAAGTTATCTCCTTGAGGTCTGAGACTATTTTTCCCTGCACCCAATTAGAACATTATGTCTGGCACATTGTGCTTAATTAATGCTTCTTAACTGATGTCTCCAAATGTGCAATATAAAGAGAAATGGAATTTATTATGTACATAATTCAGACTTTATATCTTGTTCCTTATGCCAATAAGAACAACTGATATTTATGTATCACTTTAACGTTTTCTAGATCTTTTGCATATGTTAAAAATCTTTTGAATCATGCTCAGATCACAACATAGAGACAGCCACTTAAGAGACATGAACACTTGCTTCTGGGGGAAGACATTTTCTATTTTCCTATCGTTGGATGGATTGTATATTATCATGGTACCTACCAGCATAGGTTCAATTGTTCAATTATTTGTGACTCTGTGAACTCATTTATTTTCCCTTCCCAAAGACACTAAAATGTTTTGTCATTTTCTTCTCCAGATCATTTTACAGTTGAAGAAACTAAAGCAAACAGAATTAGATGTCCAGAGTCACACAGCTAAGTGTCTAAGACTGGATCTGAGCTCAAGAAGATGTCTTTTGTGGTCCTGCACTCTCTCCTCTTCCACTTCATTGTTCTCTCCGGACACAATAGGAAAGAATTCATGTTCTAGCCATGGTTTTTATGTACACAGACTGTTTTGATTATGTTGCTAATAGAAAGAGACCTCTCTCTTGTACCTTTGGTAGAGCAATACAGAATGTTTTCTCCCAAAAGCAGATCCTAGGTATCTTCTCTATGACTCACTACTTAATAGGTGATGTAGGTAAGGTAAAAACAAGAAGAATGACCACATTGAATCAAATATTATTTCATTTTCTTCTTACTAATATCTTATAAAGTGGCCAGTGCATATCCTCTATAATATCCTCTATTTTTTATTTTAGGAAACTATGTTCCAGAGAGAATGTGATTTCTCCATGGATCTCCCTGCCTGTTCCTCTTCCCCTCAAACTCCTGAGGAATATGCTTCATTGTTTTTCTATAAAAGATACACCTAGAGTAATCCATCTAGATGTTATCATTTACAGATCACTGGATATTGGTTTCATTTTCTTCATCTCATTTTCTGCAATCACCAAGTTTGGCATGGGGAAAAAAATTTCTATTGAGGTAGAAACCATATTTACTGAGGTTAATGAATTAAACCCTTCTATTCCACTTTTCCCCAAGTATATTGTGGCAGATAATTCTTTCAGTCATTGACACTTGAGGGTGGGAAGCTTCTGTCGCATTTTATCCTGGACAGTAATTCCAATAAAAGGGCACAATTTATTGTACATCTGTCTCCACAGATTGTATCAACACTGAAACCTTTTAAACAGGGAATGGGATTGAATAAACCACATTTACCAATGTGGTAAAATATAATAGACATCTCACTGGTTAAATGGCCTGCGGAATCAATATATCTCCTTGGCAGCAATTCCTAAAAGATAAGGTAGAAAACTCTTTGTCTGATAGATGAATAAACTTAAAAGGGGGCAGATTTACAGAAGCTCCAGTGTCTCCCCTGAAGAGGTCTTCATTATTCTCGAGATGCCATGTGGTTTGGCTCAGCCACCATTCAGAAGGAAAAAAAAAAGTTAATCCCTATTTCCTATCACAGATAACTAAATAGCCTAAAAGATAGGTCTGACCATTACATTTCCATACCGAAAAGCTTTTCATGGCTCATATTGCCTTTGACATACAAAACACATCAACATTCTTTCTTGTGGTATTAAAGAACATACAGATTTGATCACATTTCTAACTTTATCTCATTATATATGCTTTTGTCTAATCACCATGCCAGGTAAATTAGACTTACTATCAACTTATTAACTGTGTACTATCTGTACCTTTCTACTAGCGCTCAAGAAAAATTGTCCTCTTTCTTTAAAAAAGCAATTTTATTTATTTCATACAATATTTCTCAATTACATGTAAAACTATGTTTAACAACCATTGAAAAAATAAATTATTTACCTCCCTTCTACCTTTCCTCTTTCTTTGAAAAGAGAAGTACTTTCATTTCAATTATACATTTGAAGTCATGCCAATAATTCCCTATTAGCCATAATTCTTAAGAAAGTAAACCAAATAGAACTATAAAAATGAAGAACCTTTTAATAAATGTGCTTCACAATGCTTCTACTGAGTCTGTACCCAAAAGAGATCAAAGAAAGGGAAAAAGACACACATGTACAAAAATATTTATAGCAATTCTTTTTGTAGTCATAAAATATTCAAAATTGAGAGGATGACCATCAATAAGGAAATGTTTGAACAAATTATGGCTTATGAATGTGATGGACTACTGTTGCTCAGCAAGACATCATGAATGTGCAATCTTCAGTAAAGCCTAAAAAGACTTGCATAAACTGATTCTGAGTGAAAGGAACAGAATCAGGTGAACATTGTACACATTAAACTCTATTGGAAGATTATCAACTCTGATGGACTCAGTTTTTCTCAGCAATTCAATAATAAAGGACAATTCTAAAAGACTTATGTTGGAATATGTACTCCACATACAGAGGTGGAAAAAAAAACTATGGACTTGGAATGCAGATCAAAGCATATTGTGTTCACTTTTTTATTTTATTTTATTATTTTATTATTATTTTATTATTTTATTTTATTTTATTTTATTTTATTTTATTTTATTTTATTTTATTTTTATTTTTTTTTTATTTTATTTTAGGTTTTTGTAAGGCAAACGGGGTTAAGTGGTTTGCCCAAGGCCACACAGCTAGGTAATCATTAAGTGTCTGAGACCAGATTTGAACCCAGGTACTCCTGACTCCAAGGCCTGTGCTTTATCTACTACGCCACCTAGCCACCCCTTGTGTTCACTTTTTGAAACGTATTTTTCTCTCATTTTTTTCCTTGCCATTTAGTTCTAATTTTTTTTTTTTTTAGCAACATGGTTTATATGGAAATATGTTACACATGCTTGTACATCTACAAGCTATATCAGATTACTTTGGGCCATGAGGAGGGGGAGATTTGTAGAAAAACATGGAACTCAAAGTTTACAAAAAAGATGAATGCTGAAAACTTTTTGTATACAATTAGAAAAAAACATTTTAAAAATAGCAAATAAAATATGCTTCAATCTGAAGTTCATCAGTTCTCTCTCTCTGGAGATGAGAAGCATTTTTGCTTTCTTTCCTCTTATTTGTGCAAATGTATTTTTTTGTATTTCATTTTTTCAAATTGCATGTAAAGATTGTTTTCAACATTCATTTTTTTGTAAGACTTTGAGTTCCCTATTTTCCCTCTTCCATCATTGCTTCACCCCTCTTCAAGATAGCATGCAATCTGTTATCGATTCTCTATATTAGTCATGCTGTGAAAAAAAAAGAATCAGGAAAGGAAGGAGTACAAATAAGAAAAACAAAATTAAAAAGTGAATCTAGTTAGCATTGTTCGCATTCAGACTCCATAGTTCTTTCTCTGGATGTGGATGGTGTTTTCTTCAAAAGATTTTTAGAATTGTCTTTGATTATTGTATTGTTGAGAAGAGCTAAGTCCATCAGAGTTGATTATCACATAATGCTACTCTTACTGTGTAAAACTTTTTCATGTTTCTGTTCATTTTGCTCAGCCTCAGGTCTTTTAAGTATTTCCAGTTTTGTCTCAAAACTACCTGCTCATCATTTCTTATAAACTAATTATATGCCAATAGTTTTATATAGTACAACTTGTCCAGTCATTGCCCAATGGATGGGTATCTCCTCAATTTGCAATTTTTTGCCACCATGAAAAGTCCTGCTGTTAATATTTTTGTACATATCCCTTTGTTATGCTATTTTGGGGATACAGATCTAGTGGTATTATTGCTGGATCAAAGGGTATAACCAATTTTATTGCCCTTCATGTATAGCTCCAAATTGCTCTCTACAATGATTGGATCAGTTTACGGTGCCACCAACAATTTATATTAAGATTCCAGTTTTTGCACATCTCATCCAAAATTGATCATTTCCTCTTTCTGTCATATTAGCCTATCTGATAAGTGTTAGGGGGTACCATATAATTGTTTTAATTTGCTTTTCTCTAATCAAAAGTGATTTAAAATATTTTTTCATATGACAACATAGCTTTAATTTCTTCATCTGAAAACTGCCTGCCCTTATCTTTTGACCATCAATTGATTGGGGAATGACTTATATTCTTATAAATTTTACTCTATTCTCTATATATTTTAGAAATGATGCCTTCATGAGAGACACCCTATAAACATTGTTTCCCAACTTTTTACTTCCCTTCTATTCTTGGTTGCATTAGATTCTTTTGTGTAAAGCTCTTTTCAATTTAATGTAATCAACATTATTCATTTTATAATTTATATTGTTCTCTAGTTCTCATTTTGTCATAATTTTTTTCCCCTCTCTATAGGTCTGATTATAAAATGTTACTTGTTTTCTTAATTGACTTCTGTTATCATTCTTTATTTCTAAATCTTTTCCCCATCTTGACCTTATCTTGGTATAGGCTATGTGATGTTGGTACATGCCTCATTTCTGCCAGACTATTTTCCACTTTTCCTAGAAGTTTTTGTCAAATATTGAATTCTTATCTCAGAAGGTGGATTCTTTGATTTTTATCAAAGAGTAGATTACTATAATTATTTTCTACTCCTTCTTTAGTGCTTAATCTATTTCATTGATCTATGTCTCTATATCTTAATCAATACCAAACAGTTTTGATGACTGCAGTTTTATGATTCTAGTATGGCTAGGTCAGCTATACTTGCTTTTTTCCCCATTAATTCCCTTGAAATCCTTAAACTTTTGTTCCATCAGATGATTTTTTTGATATTTGTTCTAGCTATAAAATAAGTTTTGATTGGTATGATACTGAATAAGTTAATTAGTTAATTTAGACAGAATTGTCATTTTTTAAAAATATTAGCTCAACCGACCCATAAGTAATTCATAACTTTCAAGAGTTTAGGTCTGACTTAATTTTGGTATGTTTTGTAATTGTGTTCATATAACTCCTGGGTTTGCCTTGGAATGTAAACTGTACAGTATTTTTATTGTCTACATTTACTTTAAATGAAATTTCACTTTTTATCTCTTAACTGCTGGGCTTTTTCATAATATTTAAAAATGTTGATGATTCTGCTCATTTATTTTATCTCATGCAACTTTACTAAATTTAATTAATTGTTTCAGGCAGCTTTTTAAATTAATGTTCTATGATTCTCTCGGTAAAATATCACATCATTTGCAAAAAGTAAGTTTTGTTTCTTCATTTGCACATTCTAATTCATTCAATTTCTTTTTCTTCTCATTTCTCAAGCTAACATTTCTAGTACAATTTGAATAATAGTGATGCTAATGGCAATCCTTGTTTAGCCCTAGATCTTATTGGGAATGCTTTTACTATTGCTTATAATGCTGGTTGTTGACTTTAGATATATACTACTTATCAATTTCAATTTATTCCTATACTTTCTTGCATTTTTAATAGGAATTTGTGTTGTATTTTGCCAAAAACTTTTTCAGTATCTTTGGAGATAATCATATGATTTCTGTTATTTTTGCTATTGACATGGTCAATTACTCCAATTGTTTTCCTAATATTGAACCATTCCTCAATTTTTGTAAATTCCACCTTCTCATAGTTTATAATATTGATGATAAATTACTGTAATCTCTTTGCTAATATTTTATTTAAATTATTGCATCAATATTCATTAGGAAAATTGGTCTGTTAATTTCATTTTCTCTTTTGACTCTTCTTGGTGCAGGTATCAGTACCATATTTGAGTCATAAAATGAATTTGGTAGGACTCTTTCTTTGCTTATTTTTCAAATAGGTCATATATAATTTGAATTAATTGTTCTTTAAATGTTTAATAGAATTCACTTTAACTCCTTTCTAAGTATTCTTCTAAAAGAGATACAATTAGCTGGAGTTACAAATAACATTTGACCTGGAAATATTTTCTTAGGGAGTTCATTAGTGATTCATTCAATTTCTTTTTTTCCAAAAGGGGGTTAGTTAAGCTTTTGATTTCCTCTATTGTTAATTTGAGTAATTTATATTTTTTGTAAATATTCATCCATTTCACTCAGATTCTCACATTTATTGTCATACATATAAGCAAATAGCTCTAAATTATTACTTTAATATCCTCTTCTTCTTGTGATAAATTTACCCATTTCATTTTTGATACTGGGAATTTGTGATTTTTTTCCCTTCTTTTTCAATTAAATTAACCAGAGGTTTATCAATTTTGTTGGTTATTTCATAAGACCAAATCTTAGCTTCATTTGTTAGTTTAATAGATTTCTTACTTTCTATTTTATTAATCTCTCCTTTAATTTTTAGAATTACTCATTTTGACCATTTTTAATTGGCTCTTTTTCAAGTTTTTTTAGTTGCCCAGTTCATTGATCTCCTTTTTCTTTTTTTTATGTAGGAATTTAGAGATATAAAATTTCCCCAAGACTTTCTTAGGCTGCATCCATTAAGTTTTTGTAGGTTGTCCCAATATTGTCATTGGATAGAATTAGTGTTTTGCTGATTTGTTGTTTGACCTTCTCAATCTTTAGTATTATTTGACAATTAATTTTATCTATCCTCCCATGGCCCTTCATGGCATGTAATTTCTATTACATCATGATCTGAAACAAATACTGCTTTTGCTTGTGAAATTTTATGTCCTGATACATGTTTAATGTATTAGATTTTGGTGCCATGTAGTGCTGAGAAAAAAATACATATTCCTTTCTTTCTCTATTCACCTTTCTCCAAAAGTGTATCACATCTCAAATTTTAAAATTCTATTCATCTCCTTAACTTCTTGTTTGTTTTATGTTTAGATTTATCTAATTTTGAGAGAGGGAGGCTGAAGTCCTCCACAACTACAATTTTGCTTTCTAAATCTGCCTTAACTCTTTTTACTTCTCCCTTAAGAAATTGGATGTTACAACATTTGCTTTGATAATTTCATTGTCTGTGGTCCCTTTTAACAAGATGCAGGACATGAGTATGAGTTCCATGGGTTAGGCAGACATGGATGGATTGGACCCTGAAGCATGGCAGGAAGTAATCATATTGATCCATTGAATATAAATAATACTAGGCAAGAGGAATATAAGATCTTGAAAGAAAGGATTGAATTATTTGTTTTGTAATCCACAGTCAATAGTATAGTTCCAAGTATAAAATGTTTAATAAATATTTGTTGAAATCAATATATCATGCACAGTGGTACTTGTTTTAAATATTAAATTCTATATTAATTCAAGGTTAGATCCAGGAGATGTTGAAAAATTATGCAGCAATGATAGCCTTGATGTAGTTTGGTCTTTGTTTTCATAGCAACCTACAGATTCTTTTCAAATAGTACCAAAATGTCAACATATAATTTGACAGGAATATGGTGGTGGTGGTGAAAAGGAGTATTACAGAGAGAAGAAATCACAAAAAAGCAGCAGTTGTTGCTAGATTCTAGAGATATAACATATTGATCCTTTGCCAGGAACTAAAGCTGAGAGAGGACATAGAAAATAGCATGAAATATATTCAAACCAAGTCTCTAGGCTTAAGTCCAAGTTGAATCAGAAGACTTCAAAGTCAAGGTCAAGCTTAATGTTAAAGTTAAGAATTATAGCCAGGAAAAAATGACTCAAGTATGAGAATATAGCCAAATCGATAGTCAAGATAAGATACTGGTCCAACTAGAGTAAGAAAGCCAAAGGCTGAAGCCTTTGATAGTACCTAAAATTGAAAAAAATTATTTGCATTCCTCCTTTGCCAAATCTTACCAGTGTGATATAGGAAAAGTCATTTCATCTAATGATTCAGTTTTTCCATCTTTAACATCAAAGTGTCACACTAAATATCATCTATTTTCCCTCTCAGTTGTAAAATTTTTAAAAGAGTCCTCAGTTAGAACAGATATACCAAATCATACCTGTTGGCATTGTGCATTGTTATAACCATTCTGGAAATGAGTGGGAAATTATGCTTAAAAGGTTCAAAGTTCCCCAAAACTAGCTTTATATCCAAGGATATAAAAGAGAGAAAAAGTTATATATACCAAAATATTCTTTGCAATGTTTTGGCTGTAGCAAAATATACGGAAATAAACATGATGTCCATCAACTGTGGGATGACTACCCAAATTATGAAGACTGAAGCTAATGTAGTATAGCATCTCTATATGAAATTATTGTTAAAAATTCAGGAAAACATGAGAAGTTTTTTAGGAGTGTATAATGAAGATGGAAGTAAGTAAAATAAGGTAGTGTATCTCAAATAAGTAGGAAATAAAAGTGGGATAACAGGGAAAGGAGAAAATAGTGAAAGAGGAGGAGGGATTGGTGTGGAGGAGAAAGAAGAGATGAAGAGGATGAGGAGGGCAAGGAGGAGGTAGAAAGAGAAACAAAGGTGAGGGAGGAGGGGAAGAGGTAGAAGGAGTTAATGCCTGCCCCCTTGATGATAGAGATAAGAGAGATGCTGGGAGCAAAAAAAATGAATACATCAATTGACCTGTTCCAGTATATTATGGGTTATGAAATTTTACTGATATTTTATGTCAGTTAAGGTAATGACCCTATTAAAATTCTGTTGGGAGGGTAGTATAAAAATTATCATTAAAATATTATAATATAAGCTTAATTTTTTTGATATTGGTACAAAATAGAATGCTGGAAATCAGTAAACTAGAAAGATCATTGGATTTGTAGTCAACAGACCTCAATTCAGATTATCATTCAAATCACTCTAGGTCAAGTTTCTCCTCTCTAAATTAAGCATTTTGGTTTAAATGAGCTCTAAATTTCCTTTTAGCCAAAAAAATCTCTGATCCTTATTTTGGTTGACTGGAGATTACAATATTGGATATACTGAGTAGATATTATAGAGCTATACTAACTATCCTAGAAGAAGAAATTCCTAAAATTTAGGACTCTGCAAAAGAAGACTGAATATGGTACTACTCAAGTAATAGGTGAATGACACCTCTGTGGCGATGCTATATAGGATTTTTTTGCTTGTTTTCTAGTTGGGCATTTGTCTATAGGATCTCAGAAATCCCTTTCTATGATTATATATAATTTTATGGCTGTATATAAAGTATAGCTCATATCCTTTTAAAAGAAAAAAGTGAGCAAAAAAGAATTCTGACATATAGGTCAATGGAAAGAAGATTGAATTCAAGTCACATTTCTGGCATACTTATTGTGAACCTGGGCAAATTTCTTCTCCATGTCTCCTAATCACTCCCGAATACTAAAATTTCAGGAGGATATAGCAATCTACAAAATGAGGAAAAGTTTCTTATCAAGAGATCACTAAACAATAGCAGCAACAACAAAAACACAGATCTATTTTAACAAGAACTGGGTATGACATTATGTTAATGTTAATGTCTCTAAAGACTGTAAAATTTTGAGATAGGGAACATTCGCCCTCAGTACTCAGTTTCAGTTTGTTTTTAGAAGGAAGACTGGCCAACACCTTCACTCCTTGGCTGCTCTGAGTCTTCCAAATAGGAATTAGTTGGAAGGTTTTGCTCAATTCATGAGTCTAAATTACCTATCCAAGGCCAGATTATGAGTCATAATGGACTAAGAAATGATGGATATACATATATATATATATATATATCCTTTAATCCTTTATTTGGGAGAAAAAATATCTATTAATTTGATGCCTTACAAAGAGGGACAATAGAATGCTAAGAGACCAAAGGATGAACCAGATACATATATATATATATATATATATATATATATATATATATATGTATATTTACACATATATATATTTACACAGATATATGCACATACACATACATATGTGTATATATGTATAGACCAGGACATATCAAAGGAGCAATATCAATATCCTTTTTCTTTCTCCTCAAAAGGAAAACAAAGTGGCATACTCCCTCAGGATATAGTAAGATGAACTGAATGATTAGGAGAATGGGAAAGATATGACTAAGAGGAGATAATAAATGGTTTCAAGTAGTTACAACATCTATATGAGGAAAAGATTCTTCATGACCTCAGAATGAGACATTAGAAATGGTGAACAGAAACATATATTTAGGTAGTAAAAATTTCTATCAATTAGAGCTACCCTGAAATGAAATGAACAACATAAGGAGATGATAGAGTCCTGTCTCAATATATGATACTCAATCAGAAAACCTTTAACAAAAGAGCCACTGATCTGTCTTCTACTTCTGAGATATTATTATTCATAGAAATACAAATATGGATAGTTTAAGAGAAGGGAATTGAATGAAGTTTACTCTGGGTGCAGAATAGAGACAAAATGATAGTCTGTAAGACTTTCTCTCTTGACAAAATTTTGGTTTGGGGGCATACATTTTAAACTAAATTTTCCTCTGTTACCTCCTATAGGGAGGGAAAACATGACCTCACTTTAAAGTCATTGCTTTCCTGAATCAGGACTCCATTTTAGTGCCTCTGTCTATGAATTCCTTGCTGTAAACTCTATGGCCTTTATACAATCCAGATACAAGAAGGTGTTATTGATTTTCTCAGGTGAAGGTACTCCTGAACTGTTCTTCCTGAATTCCAATACTTCAGGATATCTCTTGCAAAAATCAATAAGAATAAAAACACACACAAAACAAACTATAATTCATTCTTCCTGAGATGCTGAAGTGTCAAGTTTGAATATGGTGTCAAGGAAGAAAAAATTAAGATCATTGAAACTTTTTTTATATGTTTTTTAATTTTTAAATTTTACAACTTGTCCCCCCATATCACTTTCTTCCACCCACCCCCCACAGAAGGCAGTCTGATAGTGTTTACATTGTTTCATGTTATATATTGATTTAAATTGAATGTGTTGAGAGGGAAATCATATCCTTAAGGGAAAAAAATATAAGAGATAACAAAATTACATAATAAGATAACTTTTAAAAAAATTTAAATTAATAGTCTTTGTTTAAACTCCACAATTCTTTCTCTGGATAAAGATGGTATCTCCATCACAGATGGCACAAAATCATCCCTGATTGTTGCTCTGATGGAATGAACAAGTCCATTCAGGTTGATCATCACCCCCATGTTACTGTTAGTGTATACAGTGTTCTTCTAGTTCTGCTGATCTCACTCAAGATCAGTTCATGTAAATCCTTCCAGGCTTCTCTGAAATCCTATCCCCTTTGTTTCTTATAGAACCATGGTGTTCCATAACACACACACACACACACACACACACACACACACACACACACACACACCATAATTTTTTCAGCCATTTCCCAATTGAACATTTACTCACACTCTATATCCAGTTCTTTGCCACCACAAACAGAGTTGCTATGAATATTTTTGTCCAAGTGATGTTTTCACCTGTTTTCATGATCTATTCAGGTTATAGACCTAGTGGTGGTATTGCTGGAGCAAAGGGATGCACATTTTCATTACCACTTGGGCATAATTCCAATATGATCTCCAAAAAGGTTGGATGAGTTCACAGCTCCATCAACAATGTATTAGTGTCCTAGAATTAAATTCTCCTTTTCATCATTGATCATTGCTCTTTCTGGTCATATTGGCCAGTCTGAGCGGTCAGTACCTCAGAGGTACTTTAATTTGCATTTCTCTAATAAGTAATGATTTAGAGAAATTTTTCATATAGCTATCGATCATTTTGATTTCCTCTTCTGTAAATTGCCTCTGCATATCCTTTGACCATTTGTAAGTTGGGGAATGGCTTGTTTTTTTCTTTTTATAAATTTGACTCAGTTCTTTATATAGTTTAAAAATGAGTCCTGTGTCAGAAATGCTAGTTGTAAAAATGTTTCTCAATTTACTACATTTATTTTGCTTTTGGTTACAGTAGTTTTGTCTCTGCAAAAGCTTTTAATTTAATTTAATCCAAATTATCTAGTTTGTTTTTTAAGGATATTCTCCATCTCTTCCTTGGTCATAAACTGCTTCCTTCTCCATAGATCTGACAAGTAAATTATTCCCTGATCTCCTGGTTTGCTTATAATATTGTCTTTTATGTCTAAACCCCATATCCATTTTGATTTTTTCTTGGTATAGGGTGTGAGATGTTGGTCTAATCCAAGTTTCTGTTGTACTAAGTTCCAATTTTCCCAACCATTTATATCAAAGAGAGAGTTTTTTATCCCAATAGCTGGACTCTTTGGATTTATCAATTAGCAGACTACCATAATCTTTCCTGTTATCTATTTTGTACCTAGTTCATTCCACTGATCCATTGCTCTTTTTCTTAGCCTATACAAGACAGTTTTGATGACTGATGCTTTATAAGATTTTTGCATCTATATTCATCAGGGAGATAGGTTTATAATTTTTTTCTCCAATATGACTCTTCCTGGTTTAGATATCAGAACCCCATTGGTGTCATAGAAAGAGTTGGGCTGAGTTCTATCTTTACCTATTTTCCAAAGAGTTTATATAGAATCAGGACCAATTGTTCCTTAAATGTTTGATAGAATTCACTTGTGAATCCATCTGACTGGAGACTTTTTCTTAGGAAGTTCAATAGTTCAATAACAACTTGTTGAATTTCTTTTTCTGAGACAGGGTTATATAATTTAATTTCCTCTTCATTTAACCTGCAATTTATATTTTTATAAATATTCATCAATTTCATTTTAATTATCAAAGCTACTGACATACAGTTGGGAAAAAATTCCAAATGATTAATTTTCTTCTCATCATTTATAATACCAGTCATTTGGTTTTTTCTTTCTTTTTTAAATCAAATTAACCAGAAGTTCAACAATTGTTTTTTTTTCATAAAACCATCTCTTAATTTTTTTATTAGTTCAATAGTTTTCTAGATTTTGATTTTATTAAATTCTTCTTTAATTTTTATAATTTCTAATTTGATATTTAATTGAGGATTTTTAATTTGTTCTTTTTCTATTTTTTAGTTGCATGTTTAGTTCATTGATTTACCCTTTCTCTAATTTATTCATATAAGCATTTAAAGATATAACATATCCCCTGACAACTGCCTTGGTTGTATCATAAGTTTTGGTTTGTTGTTTTGTTATTGTCATTATCTAGGATGAAATCATTAATTCTTTCTATAATTTGTTGTTTGATCCACTCATTTTTTTAAAATGAGGTTTTTTAGTTTCTAATTAGTTTTAGAATATTTCTCACTGGCCAATTATTGCATGTGATTTTTATTGCTTTATGATCTGAGAAGGATATATTTACTATTTCTTCCTTTCTGCATTTGATTATTTGCATTTATGCCTTCATACATTATCATTTTTTGTGTAAGTGCTATGTACTGCAGGGAATAAAGAGTATATTCCTTTCTATCTCCATTCAATTTTCTCTAGAAGTCTATATGCCTAGGTTTTCTAACACTCAATTTACTTCCTTAACTTTCTTCTTGTTTATTTTATGGTTACATTTATCTAAATCTGAGAGCAGGAGGTTGAGGTTTACCACCAGTAGAATTTTTCTATCTATGTCTACTTGTGACTCATTCATCTTCTCCTCTAAGAATTTGGATGCTATACTATTTGGTGCATATGTATTTAGTATTGAAATTGCTTCATTATCTATGATACCTTTTAGGTGGATATAGTTTCCTTCCTTATCTTTTTTTAATAGATCTATTTTTACAGGCACTTTATCTGAGATAAGGATTGCTACCCCTGCTTTTTTCACTTCAGTTGAAGCAAAATATATTTTGCTCTAACCTTTTACCTTTACTCTATATGTATCTCTCTGCTTCCAATGAGTTTCTTGTAAGCAGCATATTGCAGGATTCTGGTTTTTAATCCACTCTGCTTATATTTTATATTTCATGGGAGAGTTCATCCTGTTCACATTCAAAGTTATAATTGCTAACTCTTTATTGCCCTCCATACTATCTTCCCTCTGTTTACTTTTTTTCCCTTTTTTTCCCCTTTATCAATATTCCCCAGTCTTTTGTTTCTAAATATCACTTCCTTATATGTACCCCCTCCCTTTTCCCTTTGCCCCTTCTTCCTTCACTTCCTGCTATTAGTTTGGCTTTCCCTTCCCCCTCCCATTTCCCCCTTGAATACTTGAAAGGTAACATAAGTTTCTTAACTTAACTGAGTGTGTGTATGTAAACTTTAAGCCATGTCTGATGAGAGTAAATTCAGGTGGTCTCACTTCCTCTTTTCTTCTGCTCTATTTCAATAGGTCCTTTGTATTATGTAATGTGATTCACCTCCATTCAATTTCTGCCATCCATCCATTCCTTTACTGTCCTCCCTTTTAAAGAGATATTATTTTTAAATCATTCTATCAGAGTCACATTTAAGTGGTGACTGTCCACCATTTCTGGCTAAGTATAGTCTCTCTAATAGAGTTAGAATTCTTGAAAGTTTTGAGAGTCTTTCTCCTAGATGGGGATATAGCCAGTTTTGTCTTATTGGATAGCTGTTATTTTTCTTTTTACCCCCTTTTTAACCCTTTCATGTATCTCTTGAGTCTCCTGTTTGAATTCCAAATTTTCTATTCAGCTCTGGTCTTTTCATCAGGAAAAGCTAGAAGTCTCCTGTTTCATTCATGTCCAACTTTTGCCCTGGAAGAGAAGGCTCAATTTTGCTTGATAGTGAATCCTTGACTGCATTCCAAGCTCCTTTGCTCTTTGGAATATCATCAGGCCCTTTGATCTCTTAATTTTGATGTAGCCAGGGCTTGTGTAATCCTTACTCTGCCTCCTAGGTTTCTAAATTGTTTCTTTCTGGATGCTTGCAGGATTTTCTCTTTTATCTGATAGTTTTCAAATTTGGACACAATATTCCTTGGTGTTTTCATTTTGGGGTCCCTCTCTGGAGGGGACTGATCATTCTTTCAACAACTATTTTGCCCTCTTGATTTGCCCCTTGGTTCCATGATGTCAGCATGATTTTCCATCTATAATTCCTGTAATATTGAGTCCAGGCTTTTTTTAACTCTTCAGTATTTTCAGGAAGCCCAGTGATTCTTAACTTGTCTCTTCTGGATCTATTCTCTGGATCAATGATTTTGCCAATGAAGTATTTTTCATTTTCTTCTATTTTTTTTGATATTGTTTAACAGATTCTTATCTCAAGAAGTCATTACTTTCCACAGATCCATTCTTCTTTTTTAAGATAAGATTTTCTTCATTTACCTTTTGCAACTCCTTTTCCAATCGGTCAATTCTATTTTTGATGGAGTTTTCCATTTGTCCAAATTTGGTTTTGAGAGAATTATTTTCTTTTTGCATTTGTCCAATTGTATTTTCCAAGGATTTATTCTCTTGTTTCAAGTTGTTTTCTTGGGTTTCTTTTCCCAAGTTTTCCAATTTATTTTTAAACTCTTTTCTGATCTCTTCTAAGAAGTCTTTCTGGGCTGGAGACCAATTCATATTCTCCTCAGAAGTTCTAGCTCTCTCTGAGTTAGGGTCGTGGCCTCCAAGGTAGTTTTCTATGGACTCCCCCCTTCAATGGCCTTTCTTCATTTTCCCCACGATCTTGTGTTGGGGTGAGGGGCTGGCTCACAGAGGTTTGGTTTTGAAAATACTGGAGGGTTTGCTCATTGGGTTTAGTAACTTCAAGTGGGCTGGCCTGTAGGAGCTGCTGATTGCTTTTTTCTGGAGTGCCTGTGTCCTTGATTTGATGCCCTCTCCCTAGACCTGGAGGGGTTGCAGGGCATAGCTGGATACTGTTATCCTTCAACGATATGGGCTGGGCCCCAGTGCAAGGTAGTTAATTTCCCTATTCAGCTGATGGAGCTCTGCTGCCCACACTTGAGCTGGGGGCATTGGGGTGGGGGGAGAGCTGTTACTGGGTTTGTTCTGGGAACTGTGCTCTGCTGAAATGCAAGTATGGTGCCTCTGGTCCTCCATAATAGCTGAGCTGAGCAGACTGATATCCAGCCACCCTCTACAAGTCTCTGTGCCAGAACTTGCCCTCCAGTCTTGCTGGAGTACCCCAGACCACCACTCCCACAGCCAAAGCTTCTGTGCTTAGTCGAGTCTCAGACCTCAGCTCCCAAAGTCAATGCCTCCATGGCTGATTTTGGTTAGTCCAGCTCTCATGCTGCTACCCCTGGACTGACTCTCTGTTCTCTGGCTTCTTTTTCTGGGTTTTTTGATGGAATTCTTAAGAGTTTTGCTTCGCATCATTTATGAGCAAAGCCAGGTGTCCTTAGCACAGTGCCTGGCTTTTCTCTACCATTTTGACATGAAATCCATTGACAAATCTTGGTGAAGTGTTTCTCAGGCTGATTTCATGATCTTTCATCCCAAGATACAATACAAAATTCAGCTAGACCTAAACAAAGACATAATTACCCACATTTTTCATCATTCCATTGATGTACTGACAAAAATGGACTAATCTGGCAATCATGATAGGAGTAATTCTACACAGTCTGTAATTCATTTAAAAATTAATTATACTAGCATTCATTAAATACTTGTTAAATGCTAGATAGCACAGAAGATAGAATGTTGGATTTTGATTTAGAAAAATGGGAGCTCAAATCCTGCCCAAGATACTTGTCAGTTATGTGTGACCTTGAGCAAGATACAACCTCTGTTTGAATTTGTTTTCATATAAGTAAAATGTAGAAAATAATAGCACATTTCTCTTTGCAAGTGTAAAGTGAGATAATGTAAATTTCTTTAAATTGTAGAACACTGGATACATGAATGAATGAATGAATGATGACAATGATGATTATAACTATATCTCAGGCACTCTATTAAGTACTGGAAACAAAGATAAGCTTGTATTCTTTTGGGAAGAGCAATGTAAACACCTGGGTACATACAAATTATATACAAAGTAAATGCCTTTTTAATAGGGGAAATGGAGAGAATTCCTCTGAAGCAACAGACTGGTGAATTTACCATAGTGTCATATATGTTGACTTATTCTTGCATAGTGCATTCTCTTCCCTCTTGATAATGGGAAATTCATAACAGCTTCTCACTGGTCTTTACATATTGTCATGGCTAAGGATTTTTGATTTTGATTTTTTTATTTTTGGAGAAAAGAGATGCTAGATTCAAAGAAAGCTGGTCTCTCAGTAGGCCAAAAGAGTTAAAGAACAGGGGCAGCTAGGTGGCCTAGTGGATAAAGCACCAGCCTTGGAGTCAGGAGTACCTGGGTTCAAATCCGGTCTCGGACACTTAATAAGTACCTAGCTGTGTGGCCTTGGGCAAGCCACTTAACCCCATTTGCCTTGCAAAAACTAAAAAAAAAAGGAGTTAAAGAACAGCTCCATCTCCCTCTCCGTGTTGGTTTGGCATGGAATTCTTTTAGGGCTTTCAGCAAAAAGGGAAAAGACAGAATCTCTCTCTCTCTTTCTCTCTCTCTCTCTCTCTCTCTCTCTCTCTCTCTCTCTCTCTCTCTCTCTTCTTGACCATAATGCTAATTACATGCACAAGTCAGTAAAAGTATTATTTATCTAATCAATCGTAATTCTTTTTTTTTTATAAACCTGGCGATCCTTTCTGTTTTGTGTTTCCTTCCTTTGAGGTGATGGTTTCAAGAGATGGATGTTTCTAGCCTTAGTGACTACTGTTTTTAGACAAGTTTCTCTGATTTCATGAGGCAATGCTACTTACCCTAGGAGGAGGTATTTTCTGCTACATAAGCAATATGTCTTTTCTCATAGATGAAGATGTACTACAACTAGGAGCCTGAGATGACTGAAATGAATTAAGAAAGTCTAATCCATACTTTGTCTTAACAGGAAATCCAGACTTGTGAGTTGCACAGGCAATGGAGGATAAAAATGAAAATGATTCAGCTGTTCCTGTAATCCTAAAATATTGTCTTTTTTTATGAAAAAAATTATGTGATTGTTTATTTGTCACATTCTAAGTATTTTTAACAGGTACATGTATTTTGTATTTTAAGAATTTCTTTTCTGTAGGAGGTGATAAAAATCTAACTCATACCTTGTCATTACTTAGAACTTTGAAAGTCTTTTCTGTTATGATCCTGTTAATATTCTTTAGAAGCAGAATGTCCCAAGGCTGAACTTGGTCCATGTGTGTCTAGAGGTGGTCCTCTTTTATAGGATAATAAAGATAAATAAGGTAGTAAATTCTGGATGCAAATAGGAGCTGCCATAGGGATAAAAAAAATGACCTGAGAATAGGGGATAGCAGTTGAACTTAATTTTGAAGAAAGCTAAGAGATTATAAAACTCAGTGATGAAAGACTTTATTCCAAATACAGGAACAAAGTGTGAAAAGGCATAGAGAAAGACAATGTAGTATAGTATATAGGGCCAACAAGTAAACCAGAATACTTGAAAAAGTGTCATGGATGCCAAGAGAAAGAGGAAAACTAAAGCTAGTGATGAATATAAGCCTTTAAGTAAGTAATGATGAGATCATAAGATTTGTGAAAGCCCCTCATTTTATTGCAACAAAAAAATAGTTTACTTTTATATAAGCAGGATAGTAAAGTCAACAGTCTTTGCATACACTATATCATAATCTTATGAATTGGTGCTATTTTAAAGCATTTTAAGGATAAAAAAACCTTAAATAGATCAAAAGACAGAATTAAGATAATATATTTAGATCTGCATGGTATCTTGGTAGCCATTGAATTAATACTTTTATTTTTCACATGAGGTCTCCAAGGCCAGAGAGGTCATCATTTTCCCTCAGGTTTATACAGCTCGTATATTTCTGATGTGGTATTTGCACTCATGTCTTTAGGATTTCAAACTCAAGACTCTATCCCCTGTAGCACACCAAATTGTCCATTTTCACATAGCTAATCAGTATTTGAAGTAAAGATTCAAATCCAGATATTTCTTACATAAAGACTAGCTTTATCTCTTTTGATACCCTGAGTCTCAAAAGGAACTGTCCATGGTGAATAAAAGAGGCACTGAGGCACATTGAATTTTCTAAGGCCACACTTGTAGTAGGGCAATTCAGTTCAACAGACATTTATTTATTAAACTGATTTTATGTAACAACTGCTGAGCTAATTAATGAGTAAATAAAAGGAAGGAAAAGATAGGCCCTGCTCTGAAGAAACTCACATATTAATGGGTTGACACCATGCAAACAATTATATTCAAATGAGTTATTTTGCTATATAGGAGATAATCAATGGAAAGAAGAATCTAACATTAAAGGGAATCAGGGATCCCAACCTCTGATGAAAAATAAAGTTTTGGTTGAATGAAGTTGCATTCGGATTTAAAATGGCTTCTTTAAATCTAAATCCATTGCTTTTCTCATTATACTCAGTTACCATTTCATGGTTAAAAAGTCATTCTTCACCAATCTAAAACACTGTTGTTTCTTGAGAAATGACTTTATTGTTTTTATAGGATTTCACGCTCCTGTTGGTTGAACAAAGGAATAGATTATGGATCTTACTGCTGTGGCAAGAAAAGAGAGAATTTTTTAATTTTGTGCATAATTTAACAAAAGTGGAAAGAGAACTTGGGATTTTGGGTGGTTGATTATGGTAAGGGGGAGGAAGTAATAGGCAGAAAAATAATCTTTGAACATGTAAATGTGTAGTTGGCAAGAAGTTCCCATTCAAGACTATTGAGGTTTTCCTTGATAAGATGATGATAGAAAATAAGTTTATGTTTTATTAGGTGGTAATAAAGATTGACTACCTATGGAATGGGGGTGGGACAGCACAAAATTTCTGAATATTTGGACTTTGCTTGACTACATTTGTAACCAAGGAAGATTGTTAAATTATTTTTGCATTATTTTAAAAATTATAGTGCCAATTTTCTGAAGTTGAACAACATGTTCTTTACCCTGGAGGCAAAGGGAAAACCATATTTCTCTTGAATTCCTTGAATCTGGGATGGGGACCTGGACATTTATTATTTGAACTAAATCCCTTATTAAATGTCTTTATTTGCTTCTCCTTTCTATTATGCATTCTATTGGGAGGATCTCTATAAATTACTGAAATCTGGGATGGAAACAGTTGTACAGGTTTAATGCTGATCTATCCATTGTTGAATGGTACGCGTTTTTAATTCCCCTATTTAACTTGGTATATAGAATTCATATAATATTTTTAAAAAGAAAATCCTCTTTTGTATTCTGTGTAAACAGAAACCTCATGCATTATAAATAGACTAAATATACAATCCATCTAATTCTTTAAGCAAATGTACTGCTTGTTAGAAAGGCTGGATTAATATTGGATGGGGGTGGGAAGAGAGGAAAAGCATATATTTTCCACAAAGATAGCATACTATTTAGAGTGATTAAGTGAAGGCCTTTGCAATGTGATTCCATGACTCCAAACACACTTTCCCATCCCTAATTTACATCCCATGTAGATTATCACTCCTTACAGTTACCTTTTAAGATTCACACCTTTTACTTATTTTATTTCTCAACCAAATTAATTTCTGAAGCCTGTATGGTTACTGTTGTCCCTACTCAGTGATCTGTTCATTTTGACAAAGACAACAAAAACAGTTTAGCAAAACAGTCATATTATATCTGATAGGATACAAATTTATTCTATAACCATAATCCTCTTGTTCTTCAAATTTCTTATTTCTCCTTTGAATTTAAGTTTAGTTATTATAATTTAGTTTTGTTTATGAGTATTTTCTTTTCTCATCCACTTATATGATTAGCTAATGTGTGTTTTTTCTTTCTAGTTTTGCTTAATTTCCTCTGCATAGGCTCATCTACTTGATATATTTTTTCTATTTCTTCATATTCATTGTTACTTGTGGTAAAGTAATATTCTATTATAATTTACTTTTAAGAATTTGTTTGACTCTTCTCTGTTCCGTGAGTTTCGTCTACCATTCTTCTAAATCTTTGCTACATTCTAAAATGCTATAAGAATTCTAACTTCTTTAAAGAATATGTTCCTAAGGCGGCTAAGTGGCACAGTGGATAAAGCACTGGCCCTGGAGTCAGGAGTACTGGGGTTCAAATCCGGTCTCAGACACTTAATAATTACCTAGCTGTGTGGCCTTGGGCAAGCCACTTAACCCCATTTGCCTTGCAAAAACCTAAAAAAAGAATATGTTCCTCTTGGAAAGGTAACAAGAGGAATTGTTGGGTTTGTGTATGCACATTTAACTTTTTATGAGCCACCATGATGACTCTGAATGCTTGGAGCTCAGGAGGGGGAATTTATATTGAAACAGGATGAGGTAAAGAGTCTGAGACATTGTCCCACATGGAGGAATATTCATTATAAACAACTAAAGCAGACATTAAAAAGAGATATGGTGAGTGTAGAAGACATTCAATCTGGTGTTCACAATATCATATATGACTGATTCTGCTTCTAACAAAAAATCAGTTGAACAAGTGCATTAGTTAGCTCATGACATTTCTAAGTCTTCAGTTTTTTGTTCCATTTCATTGTGATCTTTCTCATGATTCCAATGATAATGTGAGAAAATGTTTATGGTTAGATTCAAAGGACTTAGATTTATATCTGGGCTAGACTGTGTCTTAACTGGACAATATTGGATAAATAATTTAAACATGATGAGCCTGAGTTTTCTCATCTAGAAAATTGAGATTAAAAATAACTTTTCAATCCACTTAATAAAGAAGCTATGAGAAATGAGAAATATTATTTGAGACCCTAGTTTTCTTCAAGGATCATTTCATGTGCCAAACTTATAAAAGAAGTATTCTTATGCTTCTTTCCTCTACACTGTAATCTTTCTCTATTTCTTTCCTAATTACTTTGTATTTGCTTTGCAGTAAAGTCAATCAAATAACCAACATTATTTAAAGTAAGTCACAAGATTATTCATCATCTGAGATAAGAAAATGAAAATCAATCAAAAGTATAAACTAAATATGAAAGTTATGTGAATAAAAGCTTCAGTTGTACCAATCAGTTCAGCATAGATTTTACACTCTATGGGAATTGTTTGATCTATTTAGAATCCTTTAAAATTACTGAATAAAAGAGAATGACTTATAAAGAAGGGGCATTGATATTACATGAGGAAACTTGGTATGAACTGTGGGTCATCAATAAATTAGCAAGTCAACTAGAAACCTAAGGATGTCCAGGTCTGATAATTTAGCCACATGGGGAAAAAAAAAAACTTTCAGCTAAATTGCTGAGTAGGACTCAATTATGAGAAAGGAGAACCCTGGGCTGAATATTAATCTTCAGGTTTCTCTACTACTCCCCCCTCTCAAATTCCCACCAAAAGAGAATCTTGTGAGCTTTGAAGACTTGGGGTTTCCCATCAACATCTTTGGTCAGATACATGACACAATGGAGAATGAGCAGACCGTGAAGTCAGCAAGAATCAAATTCTTGAGTCGAAATCTGACCTCAGAAATTTGCTCTCTGTGGAACCTGGGATAGATTGTTTAATCCTTGTTTGCCTTTATTTTCTCTTATGTAAAATGAGTTGAAGAAGGAAATGGCAAAACATTCTAGTATCATTGGCAAGTAAATTCCAAATGGAGTGATAGAAATGGCTGAAAAATGACTAAACAACAGCAATAAATCAATATTCTTACAATGTCTCTAGATGAGGTAATGACAGGATTTACATTGGGAATCAAGTAGAGATTAGACTTGAAGAGGAAAGACAGCTCCAAAGTTTCAAGGGACCCAGAAGAAAAACTTCACTATACCTAAGGAAGGCTTCCAGTGTACACCCATGAAGGGGAGGAAAGTTTCTAGAAGGCCAGACCTCATATTCTCTGACATAGAGTCCAATTCCTCTGAACTGATGGGGAAATGTATCTTGGCTTTCTGGAGAGATATTTCTACAGTCTATTTTACCACTTTTGTAAATGCCTATAAAAAGTGAATTATCTATCAATTAATTAATAAGTGCTAAGAATTACATAATGGTAGGGACTGATGAAACATAACATTATAGTCATACCTCTCCCCAAAATATTTCAGGTATACTAATATAATTCTGAGGCAAGAAGTTGTATTTATGCTCTATCACTGTTAATGGGGGTTGGCATAATAGTATTCTAATACATTTATTTTTTTTCTCCTCTAGTTAGAGAAATGTATATAATATACAGAATACTTTCAAAATCTTCCAGCAATGGGGTGGCTAGGTGGTGCAGTGGACAGAGCACCATCCCTGGAGTCAGGAGTACCTGAGTTCAAATCTGGCCTCAGACACTTAATAATTACCTAGTGGTGTGGCCTTGGGCAGGCTACTTAACCCCATTGCCTTTAAAAACCTAAAAAAAAAACCTTCCAGCAGTGAATGGAGATTTATAAGTAAAATTATAATCAGAAATTTGTTAATATTAAAAAAAAAAGAAAATAAGTTTCTTAGTAACAAAGTTTTCTTCTCTTTATTTCTCTTTGAAATTTTTTCTTTGAAATTTGTTTTATTTGAAAGATTAAGGAAAATAACATAAACACCTTCCTAAACTCTGCCAATGAGAATACTTATTGTACCATGCCAGACTGGGGTTTATATTTGAGTAAATTTGATTTGCCCCATTCTTCTCAAACATGATCTTACCAAGCATCACTGAGTTTCAGTTGAATATATGACAACCCACCTTAATAATACATTTGTAACTCCTGTTTTATGATCATGTATTACATAGAATTTGGTATACTTTTAAAATGATTCTGTACATTTAGAATAAATATCCAATTATTTTTTTTTCTAATTTGAAGAAAATATTGTACATATGACATTTTTGTTTCCTGAACATTATTACTAAATAAAATATGTAAACTTAATTAAAATGTGATATAATGATATAAAAATAGAATGTGATATACATATCTATGAGCATATTATGCATATGAATGTCCTTTTTCTGAGCTCAGGACTTGATTTTGCTTTTGACTCTGTTGGCACAAAACAGAGAGAGAGAGGTATTTCATAACTTTTTTGGTGAATGGCTATATAGATTAAAAACCATATAAAAGCTAATTATAAATAATAACATGCTATAGAAATTAATCAGCAAGTCTTTTTCTTGCCCTTATTATGTATTTTTCGAGGTATTAAGGATCCAGGGATAAAAATAAGAATTAGTACTTTCCTTCTGGGAAGTTACATTATATACTTTTTTTTCAGGTGTAACCAATAGTCCCCAGATTTTTTTTATGAAAACGAGAATGAATAATGATGAATTTCATTGCTAATGGCAATATAAAATCTCAGACTACTTCATTAGAGTTCATTCCATATCCACAAGAGTCTTGACCATTTGTACCCTGCTGAATCTTCCCAACTTATTATTTGATCTGTCAAATCTCATAGAATTCTTAGAAATTAACCTAGAACACCTAAGCCTATGCAGGATGTCTTCTGGTATTTATTTGCTTGGTGAGTACACTTATGTCCTGAGTTGATTAGAATATAAATTCTCATTACATCAGTGTTCATTGTATCACTAAGGTTCTTGGCATTAGTAAGCTGCAACACTTTCATTGAAGGAAAGTTGTTATCAAAACAGTAGGATTTAGGATCACAGGTTCATTGTATGAGATGAATGTAAAATCCTATGGCTTCCTTTTGGCACAGGCTGTATAAAAATCATTTTTTATGTTTGGAAGCTGCATTCATCTCCATCCTATGGCTTATGACTGCTGTTGCATTCACAGGACCAGCAGGAAGGGAAACACATTTTAATGCTCTGTATCATTTGGGTCAATTCCCTCTCTGCTTTAGCTATTCCTTAGGAGGCATTATAAACGTTCAGAAGCACATTCTTAGCCTCTGGGGAACTACTTAGTGCACCCAAGCAATGGTTTAGAAAATGGTCCCCAGGGGCTCCAGTGCATGGATGAAGGCTGAGAATATGCCTCCTTCTCTCACAGACTGACTTATCCAACAGGAAAAGCAAGTCTAATGGAGATTTGCATGAGACAAGAGCTTTATAATTAGCAAATATTATTTAATGTGCTTTTCCCAGTTTCAGATCCATATACACTACATCTCAACCTCCTCCCTGGCAAGGTTGCCAGCAGTTCCATCTTCCACTTCTGTGAGGAACTGAAGATTCTACATGATGATCTTGGGCTACGATCGATGACTATGTCACTTTATCTTGCCCAATGAAGTCACATCTCCCTGTCAAACTACCATCCATTTCTCATTCCTCCTCCCATCAAGTTGAACTCTGAGAACAAAATGGATATCAACATTTTTATATCTAGGAAGGACACCCCAGTCTTTTTCCCTTATTACTCAGATCTCCATTCACTCTGACTTTATTTTCAAAAAAACTCAGCCCTCACTCCTTCTTTGGATAGTTACTCTAATTAGCATGTAAACTCCTTTCCAGAGGAAATTGTTTCATTAAGCAATTAGCACAATGTTTGTCACTTAGTAGTCTCTTAAAATTTTATACTTTTGTTAATTAGTTAAGTCAAAATAATATTTTCCAGGCATTTCCCCCCAAAATTCACAGTTGTGAACATTTTAATTGATTTGAATTTTTTCAATTGTTAGTAAGTGTTGTTTCACTCATACCTTCCTCTAGTTAGAAAAAATAAAGAAATATTAAATTTTTAAAATAAATTTACACTTGGATAAGATAAAATGTTTTTCTAGGATACCTATGCTAATTTCTCTCTCTCTCTCCATATATAAATATATATATATATATAATTTAACATATTATCCATATCTATTTATCTCTCTTTTGCTCTCTGCACACACACATATTTATAAACATGTCTCCATGAACATGAATGTATACAATGAGTTCATGAATATTCACATGAATGTATACATATTATATGCATCTGGATAGAGATGGGTACTGCTTTCATATCTCTTCTACTGAATTATGCTCAATTATTGCATTGATCAGAATTATTTATTGTGCTTCTGCATCAATGAATATGAGTTCTTAAACACTTTCTCAATTTTCCAAATGACCACTGAACAAGGTCTTTAATGTTGTTGAGATTAATTTGTGGGTATAGATCACCCAACATTTATCTTTCCCTTCCATTATAGGGCTTAGATGCATTCTGATTCCAAATGAAAGAACTAGAATCACTGTTTAGGGAAAAGTCAAAATTAGGCAAAGAATAATGGAAAGATGAGTTGCATTAAGAGACAGTGGAACCAGGTGAGAAATTCCAGATCTCTAGATTTTTGTTTGCATGATTTTGGGCACATCATTTACCTTCTGGGCATCAGTTTTGTCTTCTATAAAATTAGGGATTTAGTCTACATAACCTCTAATATTCACTCCAATTCTGAATCCTACAAAAACATTGTGAAATTTAGAGCTGTTAAGAATGGGATGAACTAATTTTTTAGATAAAGAGTTCTCTGGCATTGGAGGTGGCTATACATGCAACAGGATTTTGGACTAATTAATAATAGTTAACATTTATGTAGTAATTCTATATTATCAATGAATTTTCAACAGAACAACTCAGCTTGATTGGTCTTTGAAGTGTTGTATTCCTCTTGCTATAGAGTAAGATGAATATCAAAGAATTTTATGGTCATACAATAAGTTTGAAGCCTCAGTTTCTTTATTTGGATAATGGCAAGAATAACATCTACATGTCCTCATATAATATAGAGTATGTGAAGAGAAATTGTCTTTATAGATTGTAATATCTTATATGTGTGAGCTATTATCAATATGACTTTATTATATATATATATATATATATATATATATATATATGGTAAATAATTATACCATTCACTTTCAGTCCAATCCAGTAAATAATTTCTAAGTACTTTCTGTGTCTCAGGCACTTTGCTAAGTGCTGGGAATATAATTAATAAAACACAGGGTAGTTGTTGCCTTCCAGGTCTTATAATGTAAAGGGGGATACAACCCAAAAAGAATAGAAAGTTGAAAGGATGAGGATGGGTGTCAGGTTACTCAGTCTGGGGCATTATTTTCTGCGGAACTGAAACCACATAGAACAGCCAGTTGCAAAGAGGAGCCAATTGAGAATCTATCCTCTGCCTTCTATAAAGTTATGAAAATCAGAGAGTGAGATTCAGGGAAGCAGTGTCAAAAAATTCTCCATTAGCCTCATGATGGCAAATTTTGAAGTAATGAGGGACATCTTTTTTTTTCCATAAATGTGAATACAGACAGAGCAGCAGATGCAAAATGGAGTGGTCTTCCATCAAAAAAGAAAACATTTCTCACATTCCACTTTGGCAGTTTTTGTGCATTGCTTTACTATAGGTTCCCCAAAGAAGAAGCATCTTATCCAGTGATCTTCCAAAGCATCTTTTTTTTTTAACAATTGTACTTTCAGAATTGACCAGTGATTTCTGAATTGCCTTGTGCTCAAAACCCACCTCTGAAGTTTAATAACTGTGAATTAGAGCAATTGATTCCAATACTTCAGGCTTCAGTTTTTCCTCATCTGTAACTGAATTTCTGGATTAGATAGTTTTTAAGGTCTCTAATAGGTCTTGATGCAGTATACTATGAACCTATAAATGATAACACATCTATAATATTTATGTCAATGGAAATTGTTGCCAAGGTAAAAATAAAGAGATGCAAAGGTTTGCTGTCTGCAAATAATAGTATGTTGTTCTTAGGTACAATATATTGCTATTCCAAGTTGGCCCAGAACATTCATTATTCCTATTTAGTATCCTTTTCTTCCTTCTGGATTCCTCCTCAGTAGTCTATTGTTTCATTGTGCACTACTCCCAATTTTTATGTATATGTGCCATGCAGGCACCCTTTCTTGGAAGTAGGAAGATTGAAATTAAGGTCAACTTATACCATTCAAATAGGTTTCACATAATTTTATTGTTTAATAAAATTCACATATGTGAAGATTCTTTTCTTTTATTTATTTAAGGCAGTGGGATTAAGAGTGACTTGCCCAAGGTCACACAGATTTGAATTATTAACTTCCTAAGGTCGAATTTGAACTCAGGTTTTTCTGACTCCAGGACCAGTGCTCTATCCACTGCCCCAACTAACTGTCCCATATGGTCTCATCTTAAAGAATTCTAATTCATTCCCTCATTTCAGATCAGGAGTTTTTAATCAGCATGAACCATACCTTAGTACCTCAGCAAACTATGAACAACTCTACTAATCCTAATGAAGACATGATGGAAAAAATATCTAAGACCAAAGGCTTCATCTGATAAATTCTGAAAAAAGAATGACTCAAAGAGAAAAGGGCTATCAGGCCATTTTCTTGATGATGGAAATTAGTGGGATATGACTGTTTTGGTGCCATTTATTGGGTGAGTTTTCAATGTTATAAATAGATCGAGAGGGTAGAAAATGATTAAGAATTAAAGCAACACTTTAAGTGATAAAAAGACAAGTTTCTCTAGCCTGTATCCAGTCCCTTTCTTCTTTACTTTACTGTAATAAAGAAGATAGAATTAATCTTATGATTGGAAGTCTAGGGGCAACTATAGATGGTGCAGTGGATGGAGTGTCAAATCTGGAATCAGGAAAACTCATTTTTGAAATCCTGGGCAAGTCATTTATCCCTGTAAATCTATGAAATGATATGGAGAAGAAAATGGTAAACCATTGCAGTGTCTTCTCCAAGAAAACGCCAAATGTGGTCACAAAGATTTAGATATGAATGAAGAACAGTTTCACAACAAAGGGCTTTGACAAACAATTGCCATTTATACCAGTTGTTTCCTTCAGTCATAGAAAGGTTCAAGACACTAGATCTTTCCATTCCTTTTACTCCATTCTCCTATAAAACCTCATATTGAGAGTAATATTTGTTCTCATATCTTTAATTTATACAGAGATAAGAATGACTAGGAACAACTGAAAATAGGACTTCACATTTTTGTTCAGTCATTTCAGTCTCTTTGTGATCCCATTTAAGATCCCATTTTCTTGGCAAAGATAATGAGTACTTTGTCACTTCCCTTACTAGCTCATTTTACAGATGCATTTACTGAGGCAACTAGGGTTAAATGACTTTCCCAGGATCATACACCTAGTAAATGTCTAAGGCCAGACTTTGAACTCAGGACTCACTAGCTCCAAGCCAAGTACTCTATCCACAGATTCACCTAGCTAAACCCAACTTTCCTCTGAGATCTCTACTTTCCCTCAGGGATAGGGATCAGAGGCAACATAAACATATTAATGTTCAATTGTGAAAATTCAAACATTGACTCATGAGGTTCCTGTATTTTTTAATACTATATAAAGTAAACAAGGTTTTTCACTCAAAGGGGAATCAGCAAGCATTGAAAGGAGAATTTCCCATTAAGAGGAGGGAGTTTTCCTACAGGCAAAGGGGTCTAAGATGATTAGATTTCCATGCAAGAAGATCTGAGAGTCTCAGCCACTAGATAGGTGACCTCAATCAAGTCACTCAATATCTCTGGGTCTCACAGGTTCTGAGCAAACATAGGAGTGTTTCCTCCTCTTTAAAACTGAGGTGGTTGGATTCAAATGACAGAGAGATTCTCTTAGCTCTGAATTTATAATATTCTAATCCTAAAACTGTAATAAGGAATTTTGAAGCTGATCGATAAAAGTTAAGCAAGTGAAAAGAAGAACAGAGAAAGAGGATGCCTGCATTTTTCTTAAGAGAAAGGAGAAAATAAAATAGTGCCTAATGTTTCCTTTTGCTCCTATAAACTTATCAACTCTCCAGTGAGTGAGTCCAAACTGCTTTGACCAGTGGGGCTGAGCAATCCTTGTCAAGGTTGGCCAGAATATTTTAATGAATGGGGCATGGTTTTATCCCCCTCAGGTCTATGGGAGGTGTATTGGGGAAGGAATGCAGAGGAGACCTTTTCTTATTACTAAGAATGATTTCCTACAGGAGCTCCCTTATTCTGTATGCACAACAGGTCTGTCCTCCCTCCCTAAGCCTCTCTCTAAAGGAAAAGTCTATTGAGACCGAAGTGGTAAAGTGGGGTTTGGTACAACAGAGGCTGAAACTTTCTTGTCAATAGAAACCGATTTACTTTTCAAAAAAAGTAAAGTTTGATTCCCCTTCCAGTGTCTTTGCCTAAGGGATGCCTGTGAGCATCTGATTTGCCTGCCCTGCCCAAAGCCAAATTGCCTTGAAGTGTTTTCAGCTATCCTAGGCTATCAAACATTTTCTGCATTATGTCAGAGCCTATAATCTTGTGAGCTATACAGCTTCCTTTTCTTCTTACACTTGAAGAGATAGTGGCACTGAGAAGGATTGGCAGTGGGAGGTTTTCCATTCCCTCTAGAAGATAGGTTTATAGAAGGGATTGCCTTGAGATATATAGAACCAAAGACTCACAGATCAGTAAATTTGAAAGAACATCTGAAGCCATATAATGTAACATACTCCTAAACATTTCTACACACCCAAAGATGGTCATCAAGTCTCGGCTTGTAGACTTCTTATGAAGGAGAGCCTACTCTTACCTAAGGCAAGCCATTTTACCTTAAAACAGCTACAATTGTAGAGAAGCTTTTGCTATATTTTGGGGGGTGCTTGTTGTATTTCATTCATTTTTCTTTACCTAGAGCATAAATTTGCTTCTGCAATTTCCACCAGTTGTTTCTACATATCCCCATGGGGGCCAATATAAACCATCTAGAAATCTCTCTTTTTAGACAGCCCCTCAAATACTCATGCCACTCTCCTGCCCCCTTCAGTTTTCTCTCCAGGTTTGTAAGAAACTCAAATCATCACTATGGGTTCTCTTCTTTGAATACTCTCCAGTTTAGCAGCATCCTTTTCAATTATGGTTTCAAGATAGGGGTCTAGATCTATGGGTTCTTTGGAATAGCATGAGAAAACTCTTCCTATCAAAATTAGTGTTTGTTTTGTAACTGACAGTCTTAGAGTTGTGCCTAGGACACATAGAGAATTAAATACTCATTTCAGATCATGAGAGGCAGAGGCAGGTTTTCTTTGTTCCAGGGTTAACTCTAAATTCTCTTCTTCATGAGGCATGAAGATGGGCACATGGTTGGTCTGATAAGGATACTATAATCTTATTAGAAACCATACTGATCTTTATATGGCCTAAGTTTGTGTTAAGAAAGCTTCTAAATGATTCTGTTATTCAAAAAGCAGTTATTAAGCTCTGACTATGTAGCAAGCACTTGGGGATACAAAAAAAAATGTCCCTGCCCTCAAGGCCCTTACATTCTAAATTTGAAGAAAGAATGCAAATAGGAATCTTGGAGATATATCTATTGATACCAAATATTTATATATCTACCTCTATATTTATATATAAATATATATGTGGATATATAGAAGGAGAAGAGGGAGGGAGAGAGAGAGAGAGAGAGAGAGAGACAGAGACAGAGACAGAGACACTGGAATTCACTAAATACCAATGGTGCATAAAGAGAAAAGAAATCAACCCATTGTAGTAATATGTGATCAATTTAGAGAAAGGTGCTGGAATGTTCCAAGTGGCTCAGAAGTCATAGAAAATGGGGACGCTTCATGCAGAATTCAATTTCCCATTGGTTGGTCCTTGGTACTCAAAGAGGACTCAAATGACATCATTATATTGGAGTCAATGTACAATTGTTTTTCATTAGATCAATGCAAGCTTGAAAGGTTCTTCCACTTGTCAAACAATCCGTATGATTCTCTGGAATGGAGATGTCTCTAAATTTGCTCATTTCACATTTCTGCAAATCTGCTTTGCTCATGGAGCACAGTCCTTCTTTGATGACAGCATGCCATTTTGAGTAATTCTTTGCTATAGTTTCCATGTCAAAAATCAATTCCACGGTTATTTAGAGATACCTTGAAAGTGCCCTGGTATTGTTTCTTTTGACCTCCTGCCATGGAGGAGAGACACACTCTCTTGGAATCTCAGTTTTCTCTTTTGTTAAAAAAAAAGTATCTACCAATAAAACATGTCCCTTTACCTACCTCTCAAATTGTGAAGATAAAGGATCTTTTAACTTTGGTGTTGATTCAATTCAAAATTCAAAGTCTTATTTAATGAGATTTAGAGTTGTGATGACTAATAGGAGAACTTTTTTTCCTCAGAAGAAATATTGGAAAAGGAGTGGGTACTAGAAATTTGAAGCAAATTAGAGAATGAGGTTAGGAGCAAGACATGAAGAAGTAATACTGGTAGAAAAATCTGTGAACCCAAAATGAAGTCTTCTGAGGTCTGACCCTATTGACTGAAAGGTGGATGGACTAAGTTGGGGAGATAGTGAGTCAGGTAGAACCAACAGCAGTCTGCTGAGATGGTCTAGGTGTGAGATGATGTGGGTCACACCAGGGAGATGATAGAGTCATGGTTGTCTGAAGGTATAACTTTACAATGTTCAGCTAAGAATGTCCCAGGGGCTTTTGTCCCCTTCCTGTTGTTTCCTTGCCCTAAGTATCACACATTTACTCATTAAATACTGGATCTGCAAGGGGACTTAAAGACCACCTGTCCTACTATGTTTAACAGCTAGTTAGTGAAGTATATGGAGCACTGACTTGCAACTCAGAAGAACCAGAGTTGGAATCTGGCCTCAGACACTTGACGCTTACTAACTGTGTTACATTGGCTAAGTCACTTAATTCTGATTGCTTCATGTCTAGGACTATCTCCAGTTGTACTGATCCATAGCTCACCACTGGACCCAGATGGCTCTGGAGGAGAAAGTGAGGCTGGTGTCTTAGTACAGCCCCACCTCACTCAGATCTAAATGCTGTGTTTGTCATTGTATCACTTCCCTGATATCACTATCTTCTTCAAGGTTGAAGAGAAAATATAATTTTGCAGATATCTAAGGATAGGACTTGAAGGTGACTATCATATCTATTTCCTTTTATTTTCCCTTGATTTTTTAATTGAGTAAGTTATTCACTTTCTTCTTTCTCTTTCTTTCTTTCTTTCTTTCTTTCTTTCTTTCTTTCTTTCTTTCTAGGCAATCAGGGGTAAATTATTGATAGTTACTAAGTGTGTGAGACCAGATTTGAACTTAGTTTGAACTTAGATTCTTCTGATTCCAAGGTCAGGGCTCTCTTTCCTGGATCACCTTAGCTGCCCTTACTCTTAATTTTCTTTAAGACAAACACTGATTTTCCATATGGCATGGATTCATGGTAACACACTAGGTGTCCTTCTCTGGATGTTTTCAATATACTTCCCAAATGTGGCATCACTATGGAATAGTAAACCTAGGAGGAAAATGAGATACATAGGTTGCATTTACTTTTTTCTTTTTACCTAAAGCAAAGAGTTAGCCTATATATATCAGACAATGTGTTTTATATTGGCATCATAAACAGAATTGAGATTCATTGTAGAATCCCACTGGCTGATCTGCTGCTACCGAAGTATCTCATTAGCAAGGTTGGTCAGCACAGCCTAGCAGTCAGTGACAAAGTTTGTCCCTCTAGGGGTATCAGTTAGAGATCTATTCTCAGTTTCCACTTTTCCTTGAAAGTATGGCGAAGAAAAGTGGGGTTGCTCGAGCTGGGAAACTGTGGGAATTCATCATGGACCGCCTCCTTCCCTTGGAGACACTGAACACAAGTGATTTGGTATAGCTTGTAACAAGTACTTGATGAGGCATGCCTCACTGTTTGTGTTGGCCCAAGAGAGCAGATATATCATGGCTGAATGTTGGTGGGAAGGGGGTGCTGGGGGTGGGGCCAGCTGGTTTATGAACTAGTCGCATGGACTTGATGAGATATCTTCAGTGTAATCATCCAAATCCAATTCTAGGCATTTCTTCTACAGGTCATATATCTTTGGCATTTGCTGCCAGCAAGAAAAGGTGGCTGCCTGGGAGAAAGGAGACAGACTTGTTTTATCTCTGCCAGGGCCAGCTTTGCCAAAGGAAGAGTAAATGGGTTTCTCTTTTATGGGGCCATCAGGTGGCCCCAAAGAAAGTGTCAGGAAGACTTGAGTTCAAATACAGACTCAGATACTTACTAATTAAATTAATCTGGGCAATTAAAAACTTTTATTTGTCTCAATTTCCTCATCTGTAAAATGGTGATAATAATAGCACCTTCCTCCCAAGATTGTTGTGAGGATTAGTGGAGCTAATATTTGTAAAATACATGGCATGCATTAATCATGATATATTATTATTATTATTATTATTAATAATTATTATTATCTGGTGATATTATTTGAGAGCCATTGCTGTATAGCTCTTCTTCCTCCTCCTCATCTAACAATTCTTTGGCAAAAATCCAGGGAATTACTTGCTAAAATGAAAATAGCTTTTTAAAAAGGGACACATAAAGGCTATTGGGGGACATTAAAAAAATGGTTCTATAAGCAGGTAAGAAAAGAAACTGACTTCAAATATAGGATGTTGTAGGTTCAAGCCCTGTCTAGTTTACATACTATGGGCTAATTAACCTTTAGGGCATCTTAAAGGGCATCTCTTTAAACTGATAAACTTCAGTATGAAGAGTTCTTGGTCTGGATTGGTAAAGCAAGATCTCCTGTTGCATGCCATTGAAATCACAGGACACAGGTAAAAATAACCTATCTCTTTTCATCTATCTGTCTGTCTGCTTATCTATCATATTTATACACATTTACATAATCATGTGTCTGGATATACACATACAATAAACACATTTATATTTACATGTGTAAACACATATCTACATACTTAGATGATTGATAGATTCATAGATAAAAATATATATATAGTATATCTCTATCTCTATCTATATGTCTATGTCTAGCTCTGTCTTTATCTCAATCTCTATCTATAGACAGGCAGACAGATAGCTAACTAGCTACCTAGCTAGCTAGATAAAGTGCCAGAAGACTGATTTTGGAGTCAGTCTGTCAATTGAAAAGCATTTATTAAATGCTTACTATGTGTCAGACTACAGTGATACATACATATATACATACACACACACACACACAAACAAACACATACAATAACAAACTCTTGTAATGCTTTCCAGAGGAAAATAATATTTACATGGATTGGGGCAATTAGGTGTGCACAGATGATAAAAGTGTTGGACCTAGAGCCAGGGTGACTTGATTTTAGATCTGGACTCAAATACTCCCTAGCTATGTGATTTTTAGGCAAGTCACTTCATCTTAGCTTCACTTTCCTCATCTGTATAATGGAATTAATAATAGCACTTGCCTCTTGGGTTGTTGTGAGTATTAGATGAATTAAGGACTTACTCTGAGATGAGGAGCATCAAAAGAAGGACGGTGGCTTGCAAAGAGAAAGGAGGAGGTGGAGAAGGAAGACTTTAGGGGATAAAGTTAAGCATGGAAGTGGTGGAGACAACGGAATCCATTGGGTTCTATTTTTCCCTGTTCGGCTTGATCGATCACACACCTCTTTAGGTCAAACTATATTCCCCTTGAGGTCAAATCGGGATTTCCCAGAAGCCAAAACTTCCATTTTGTAGAAAATCATACTAGCTGGATGAGTCTAAAGTTCCTCTCTAATAGACTAAGTAGGGAACTAATCAGCCAGTTAACAAATATTCATTAAAAAAAATACTGTGTTCTGGGCACTGTACTATATGAAGCATCAAGAACACAAAGAAAAAGGAATGCCGCAACCTCTGCCTAAGAGAATAGCTTATTTTCTTAGAGGAAGCAACATGTACACATAGAAGAAGACTAAACACACACAGGAAAAATGATGGAAATTCATCAAAAGCAAAGTGTTTTTGCTGATGCATGCCACTTGGGACCAGCCAGACCTGTAAGAGGGCAACAAAATGATGTTGTTTTTATTCTGGCTCTGATTGGGTTTTCTTTCTTGCCAACACTAAATGCTTTTGGTATTTTCATTCATGTTTATGGTTTTCTGTATTGGCACAGTGGGACAATTCACAGTGAAAGGCACTATTGGAATTTTGTAATGAAGTCAATTTAGCAGTAGTAAATGCGTTGGCATCTTTGTTTCAGGAACAAAGTCTGCCTGCGGCCCTTGCTTCAAACATGGAGATATGTCACTGAAAGTGTGATATAGTTGGAAGGGCAATAGACTTGGTTTGAAAAGGATATGATGTCCTTTTCTCAATTTAAATCTAACTTTAAATCTTACTCTTTTTCTCTCCTCTTCTCCTTTCTTCTTCTTCCATATCAGTCACTACACAACTAGTTCCTAGTATTCCATTACTGACTCACTTCATCACCATAGATGAATCACAACATCACTGGGCTTCACTTTCCTCATCCTTAAAATGGAGATAACAGTGGTTGAAATACCCAAATCATGGGATTTTTAAGTTCAAGTGGAGAAATGAATAAGAAAGCTTTAAAATTCTTTCACCACCATATCTTAAACACCTATATCATCTCACTTTATGATATTTATAGATTGCAAGGTAGTGGATAAAATGTTGAACTTCTTTCAAGCTCAATTTTCTCATTTGAATAATGGACTTAATATTGGACTCTGTATGACTCTGAAAAGATAAAATATTTGATCAATGTGTTTTGCAATTCTTATACTGCTTTCTGAATATGAGAAATCCATTTTTATTAAAATTTTTATTAAAAATTTTTATTTTTATTATTTATTTTATTTTATTTTATTATTTTATTATTTATTTATTTTATTTTATTAAAATTTTTATTAAAAAACAAGCAAAAATAAATAAAAAGGCAACTTACTGGCTACCTACACTTTCACAAGTTCTGTATGGAGAGGCTTGAACCACTTTAATAAAATTTCCTAAAAGAATTAACATTAACATCTGGTGAGATCAGAAACACAAGAAATTTGAACTTTTTGCACATCAAAAGGAAATGTATCTGACTCTCTTTTGTTTGAGATGTCTAGGTTTTATCTTGTCAATAAAATATAAGCTCCTGGAGAGTAGATTTTGAATTTTTTAATTTTATTTATATCCCCTTAGTTCCCAGCAGAATATTTACTGTAATTTCTTAAGTATTTTGTATTTGATAATTTATTTTATTTTTCAAATTTTATGCTATGGGTGCTTTTCAGCAATCACTCATTTGCATATTTCTATGTTGCACATTTTCCTCCCATCCTTCCTTCCCTTCCCCCTCCCTTTGGTGGTAAACAGTCTTGTAAAAGTTGGACATGTATATTTATGTTAACATTTTTACACATTTGTCATTTTTGTGTGTGAGGAATCAGGATTGAGGGAAAAGAAATGAAGCCATGCGATAGGAAGGAAAAACATAAGAGAAGTTTTGAAAAAGTGACATAGAATGCATTCAGATTGCTCCCCCCCCCGCTCTTGATGGGAATGGAAATGGTCATAGCAGGTCTCCCAGGTTTGTCCTACATCTCTGAACTGTTGAGAGGAGCTACATCTACCACAATTGGTCAACTCACAATGTTATTGTTATCGTGTACAATGTTTTTGGTTCTGCTCCCTTCCCTCAGCATGAGTTCCTATATTAATTGAGAATTAAAATGTGTAATTCTGATTATCAGCATGAGCTATCAGCTGAGGCTTTATAATGGATATGGACTTTCACAAGGGAGAGGTATAAAATTTATACATTTTTTGGCTCAGGTGCAAAGATGGGAACTACAAGAGTAGAACAAGAGTAGAACTGCAAGATATTATGGAGGAAAAGCAAGAAAACATTAACTTTCTAATTAGTATTACTGTAGAATTGCCAATAGACATTTTAACTACTTAAAGAGGAGGTGAGATCCAGCTCATTGGGACTGTGCAAGTAAAGACTGAAAAACTACTTGACAAAGGGTATTCTTTTTTGTAATGTATGTGTTGTATGAGGTGGACCCTGAGGTACCTTCCAACTTTGATGATCTGTGATTGCATGGGCAGTGATTTAGGGTTTAAATGCTTCAGTTTAGGTATTACAGAGCTGAATGAATGAAGGCTGGAGAGGTACTGTCCAAGTTCTGGGCATCATACATTCATTTTTCTTTCTTAGGATATTCAGATGCTTGAGACTCAGCCATCACTAGATGGAGCTTGACATAGCATAAAAGGCTGAAGCCAGCAAGAACATTAGAAAATATTCACATCTTACAGAAGAGGAAATCAAGTACTAGGTGAGTGAGGAATAAATTGACTATTTGAGAGATGGAATAACTACCCTGATCTCTTGGCTTTTCATCTGTCCTATTTTCATTTTAACACATCATGATTAATTATAAAAAATTATATAGCTTCTCTCTCTCTCTCTCTCTCTCTCTCTCTCTCTCTCTCTCTCTCTCTCTCTTTCTCTGTCTCTGTCTCTCTCTCTTTCCTCTCTATTTCACTCTCCCCCTCTCCCCTCAGTCTCTTCTTCTCTCCTCTTCTCCTTTCTTCTTCTTCCATATCAATCACTACACAACCAGTTCCTAGTATTCCACTACTGACTAATAATTCATTACTAATGAGATGATATATCAGTCTTATACAGCAAAGATGAAGGCAAGAAATCTACTTCTTGTTATCTCCTTACCATCTCCTTGCCATCTCACTTTGCAGTACCCCTTTATAAGCTGTCTTACCCCACTGAAATATAAGCTTTCTTTGCAAAGTAATTCTCTTATTTACTTTTATATCTACTGACAGTACTTATCACATTGGCTGCTATGTGGTAATTACTTAATAAATGCCCTATCCTTCTTTGTTGCTTTCATCCTCCCTTCCTCTCTCCCTCCCTTCCTTCCTTCCTTCCCACCTCCCTTCCTTCCTCCCTCCCTTCCTTCCTTCCCTACTTCCATCCCTCCCTCCCTCCCTCCCTCCCTTCCTTCCTTCCTTCCTTCCCTCCCTCCCTCCCTTCCTTCCTTCCTCCCTCCCTTCCCTCCTTCCCTCCTTCCCTCCTTCCTTCCTTCCTTCCTTCCTTCCTTCCTTCCTTCCTTCCTTCCTTCCTTCCTTCCTTCCTTCCTTCCTTCCTTCCTATCTTTCCTATCTATTTTCCTGCCTTTTGTCTTTCTCCTTTTCTCTGAAATTTTCATGAAAATGAATCTCATCATCCAAATAGAACCAATGACATTCAAATTGATAAGACAGGTGCCCAGAGGAGTGGTGATTCAGCATTTGAAGGAACTTTTTCTGTTCCCACATTTTATCCTCCAGTCCCTACAGCCTTAAAAAAATAAAATGGAACATTGGAAAGAATATTGGAATTAGCAATAAAGAATTTCTAGGTGCTTTATATTTACTCACTATATGTTATTGTATTAGTCACATTCAGTAATCTCTTTATCTGTGAAGTAGATTTAATAACATCTGAAATATCTCTCTCATAACATGATTTTGAAAATCAAATATTCCTCAGGAGGCTAATTTGTGTCAGAAGGTAGTAAAAGAAAAAATGATTCTCTGAGGTCAATTCTACCATGTGCTTTCAGTTAGCTTTCTTTTGTTAAGCCAATTATTTTCAGGACCTCAATAATAAACTCAAATGTTTTCATCCTCCTAAAATATCCCCTGCAATTTCTATTGGTACTTTCTGAAATTTGGAACCCTGAGACAAATCTGTGACTCTGTTGACATATAAGGGAGAGGATATTGTACTTCTGATTCAGAGTACTGGGGAGAATTGATATTTTTTCTACCTCATGGAGGATTCTGGATTTGGGAAACATCACTGTTATTGAAATATATTTAGGTTCCTGAAATATGGACAATCCAGGTTAATGTTGAAACTTTTCAGTCTTTAAGGGAAATTCAACTGTCAAATTCCAGTGCACTCTCTGTAGAATAATTTATGAATCCTAGGGCATAAAGGCTAATGAGATGTAAAATTGATAAGCACCTGGATATGCAAGGATAAAAATCAGGAACAAGCTTAAATATTTATCATTGATGAGAGAGTTAGATGGCATAATTATTTTGTTCAGATTTTTAGTTTTAACCAGATGTCTCTGATGCACCCAAAATTGATGTAATGACATCCTGAAGCAAAGCTTCACTGCAGCAGTTTTAGATTTTCTACTTTCTCCCTCTCTGTGGTGCCAGAGATGAATCCTTCTATCCTGGTATCTACAGAAGCCTGGAAAGAATAAAGAGTAATTCTGACTGGTTAGCTGATAAATGATTTGTATCTTCCCCAAGTCCATAGTATCATTTTCCTTCATTTGTTTCCAAGCCTTGTTCAAGGGCCATTGCAATGCCCCCAACTCTATTTTGTAACATATTTTAAAAAAATCCCTCTCCCTTATAAGCTGCTCCAGAAATGGAAGCAGTTCTTATTTTCAATTCAGGCAAGCGCTGCAAAAAACTAACCTCAGGTTCAGCTTGCAAATCACTCACAGGTTGCTATATTTCTTCAGACTAACTCTTAACTCCTTGCACTCTGAAAGGTAGTAGAAGCTTTTTTTCTCTTGGAAAAGAATAATATCTTAAGGAAAAAAAGGGAAATGGAAGAAAAAGTGATGGCCATCTCTCACATTGTCTGTGTCTGCAGAATGTGTTTAGTAAAATCAGAACCCAGCTAGCATTGGAAAAAAAAAACCCAATCTGCAGAATTGAGGAATGAATATGATGAAGAGTTTAAGCAATTTTAAATGAAAAACATAATATCAGCATTTGCTAGTAAGAGAGTTTTAAAAGTAATATGTTTGATGGGGATAAACAAATAATGTTAAGCAGAATAGTTCTGTTAAGAATGGAGTCTGAAATGGAGTGTTCTCTTCTCATTAACTTTAAGGTTGCCATCATTGATAAATGAAAGTAGTGCCTTTATCTGGTTTTCTTCTATTCATTCATTGATATATGGATGAATAGTTACTACAGTCCTAACATTTATAGGTTTATAAAAGGATCTGATAATGTGATCCAATATTATTGCAGTCTTCCTTGTTTGGAAGTTTTGGTTCATTTTCTGCCCAGGCAAGGGAAATGCTAGTGATGTTGCAATGTGCATAGAATGAAATTCCCAATATGTTTGATACAGACAAAAAAATCCTTTAGCTCAAATATAGGAGGGGAATCAGACAATGGCTATGACGATAAACTGCCAAGATCTGGATTAGAGACAAGAATTAGGATGATTGTACAACTATATTTTTGTTAGGTATCAAATATGCTTGGCAGCACCTGTGATTTTCCATTCAATTATATGAAAGAGAGAGGGGGAGAGGTGGGGGAGGGGAGACAGACAATCAGACAGAGGCAGACAAATAGACACACAGATAGAGACAGAGAGAAAGGCACAGAAAGAAACAGAGAGATAGTGAAAGAGACAGAAAGAGACAGTCAGACAGATGGGGAGTGAGACAGGGCCAGACACAGAGACAAAGACAGACATACAGTCAGAGACATATATATGGGAGTCATATGAGAAAAAGACATACAGACAGAAAGAGAGACAGACAGACAGATCGACAGAGAGAGACAGAGACAGAGACAGAGACAGAAACAGAGACAGAGAGACAGAGACAACCAGACAGACAGGGAGAGAGACAGATAGTCTGACCGACAGCAGATAGAAAGAAATAGGCATAGAGAGATTCACAGAGACAGAGACAGAGAAGCACAAATAGAAAGAGGCAAAGAGATAGAGACACAGACAATGAGACAGAGAAAAAGAAACAGAGAGACAGAGAGAGAGACACACACACAGACAGAAGATGTAAACTTTGCTTACATAATGCAAAGAATATAGATGGGAAATGAAGATGCCACTCAATCATGTACAACTTTTCAAATGTCTAAGTAATTTGTACTATGTGGGCAGAATGGTTAGCTAATTTTCTGGATAACTTTCATTAAAGATACATGTCTGGAACCCTGTAGATATGGTTTATGCCTTGATTGATTTTAATGTATATAGTTGTAAATACCTTCCTTATATTCCAAAACTTATACAATGCTTATAATACATAAAACACTTAACATTTGCTTATTAACTGAATGATTTTGTAAAAAAAAAAAAAGCATTTCCAATAAAAAAATTAAAAAAAAGCATTTCCCAGATGACTCATTCAACATAGAGAATAGGGTAAATAGACTATTGGCTTGAAAGTCAAAGTTCTTGAATTTAAGTCCTTGTCCATTTATTATATTTACTATGATCTTGAAAAAACAAAAACAAATCATTTCACTTCTGTAGGCCCCATTATATAAAATAAAGTTATTAGACTGAGTGACTCTCAGATCCCTTTGAATTCTAAATAAGAGACCATTTTGGGTAATCTCAGTACTATGGACAGATAACACACACTCTTTTCCTGAGAGGAACAATAGTATAGGTATGGAGTAGCCTGCTGCCTAGGCAAAGTTTGTTATCTATGTAATGAAATTTGAAAGGCAATTATTAAATCTCATATCCTAAAATATATTTTCTATTGACGAGTTATGGTTTCCGAAATTTCACCCATAGTAATAGCAATCTATAGCAGTGGTTTCATATAGAAAAATGGAGCCCACTAAACCATGATGAGGATCCCTGTGGTATTATTTAGACTTTGATGACTACATATCAATATTATGTATTTTCTAAAGCATCTTATATAATTTGTTAAACATCTACCAATTATATTTTAACATTATTTTGACCATAATTGAGAAGGTTGTGACATTCCACATGTTTGATACATGTAACTTTTAGAATTGCATCTCCATTTCATAGAAAAGATTTCTTTCTCAAAGAGGGAACTGATTTGACTGTAGTCACATGAATAATAAGTAGTTGATCAAAGACTATTTTGTATTTTCTGTCTCATGTTCTGTCTCATGTTCAATGTGACTTTTGGTTATCTATCTGTCTGTCTGTCTGTCTTGCCATCTATCCATCTATTTATCTTATCTAGCTATCTAAATACCAATATTTATTCATTATCCTAAATGTGATATATGCTGTTCCAATTCTCTTCTGACTCTAAGGTTCAAATGTCAAAAGCAAGGATTTATGATTTATTTTTGCAGTCTTTTTATGAAATTTAAATGAAAAATTTCCACAGGGAGAATTATGAAAGTTTGGAGATTTTAAGAGTTAAAATGGGGATATTCCAATGGACAAAATATTAAAGGAGTTGGGAAGGGATGCTTCACTTATTTCTATTACAAAAAGTCCAAAATCTGAAGAGAGAGAAGTGAAATCAGAATACCAATGACATCCTGAGATAGTAAAAATGACTCAAAGCAATCAGCGGTCATTATGGGGTCAAATGATTTGTTTTAGAGGAGCAAAGGTCTTGAGAAAGTTAGTGTTTATGCCTGGGGAAGTATATTTTGGAATTGAAGATTTTGAATGTTTCCTGATTGGGGGGGGCTAATGTGATATAAATTGCTTCCTACCCTAATAAATGACTGAAGGATAGTTGGAAAGTCTTGAGAACTGATTTTGAGAAACGAGGGAGGAAAATAATTTGATTGTAAATGTTGAAGTCACTAAGGAAAATCATAGATATTAAACAGAAGAGGAGTGCAGTGAGTTAAGTGATGCAGTCATAGATTAAGTTGGAAGAGGTCTTAGAAATCTAGAAATGGCAGGAATAAAAGATCAGCAGAGTCTAGTAAAAATCAAAATCAGAGAAGCATAGAAACAGTCAAAAGTCAAACAGTACATGAACAAAAACCTCCTAAACTTCACACCCAGTATGCATTCATGCAGATTCAATTTTGAGACATAAAATGGTCAAGCCAGTATCACTGAAAGGAGACATTTTCCATATAGGGACAGCTCAAATTATTAGAAGACTTTTCCTTACATCAAGCTGAAATTAGCATCTTTATACCTCATTATTTCTACTTCTATCCTCTTGGGGACAGGAAGAATAAATTGAATTCCTCTTTTGTTTAAAAGCCATTTGGATACCTTAAGATAGCTATTCCATCTTGCCTATTTTCTAGGTTAATCCTCTTCAGTTCCTTCAAATTGATCTTTAATATAGGAACCACAACTACATTATTCCCCTATCTTTGAAGATTCTCCAGTTTATCCAAATCCTTTAAAAATGTGACAAATTAAACATTCAAAATGAGGTCTGGTAAGAACAGATTTTGATCCCTATCCCCTCTTTTCAACTCGAATCTAAAATATTATATTTAATAAGCTTGCCATTTTAGATTTTTAGGGAATAACATCAGGTTTTGGACAAAGTTGAACATATCTGGAAGTGTAGCCCTGGAATTTGACTTATGGCAATGAAGAAATGTTTAGAATGGTTATTTTCTTACTACAGGGGAAAAAAAGGTTTCAAGAAAGTAGAGGGAAAATGAATAATGAACTTATCATTATCTGAAAAAGCATTTTTCAAGCACATGATATGTCACAAATGCTATGTTAGGATGTTACGGTCTAGAGACATAAAAATTAAACTGTTTTTCCTTTAATGACCTTATAGTCTATCAGGAGAGGCAAGATGTAATTATATGTGTATATGTGTTGCTATATGCACACATGTTGATGTTTGTCCTTTCCTAAAGAGACCATGTCATTAGGGAGGTGATGCCACAACGTGTACATGAATTGGATTTAAGTGAAAGGGTGCTGTGCTAAATCACCAGTCTCACTTTTTCATCCAGAGTCATCTGGGTCCAGTGGTCAGCACAACTGGAGATGGCCCTGGATGCAGGGTCATCAGGGTTATGTGACTTGCCCAAGGTCACTTAGCTAGTTAGTGTCAAGTGTCTGAGGCTGGATTTGAACTCCCATCTCCCTTATTCCAAGATTAGTGCTCTATCCATGGTTCCACCTAGCACTGATCCTAGATGCAGGAAGACCTGAGTTTAAATTTGGTCTTACTAGCTGTGTGACCCTAGTCATATGATTTGGAGGAGGAAATAGAAAAGCACTCTCATATCTTCCAAGAAAACCCCAAATAGGATTCCCAAAGAATTGAGCAAAACTGGAAAGATGAAACAGTAACAACAAAGGCTATATGCATACAAATATGCATGCATGTAACACAAATACACACACATAGACATATATATATATGTATATATATACATATATATGTATATATATATATATATATAGGTGAATGTATATATTATATTTGGGAGAAGGAGGTGGTGGAAAAGGTGGCACTTGTAGCTATGGAAAGAAATAAGGAAAGATTTTAGACAAACAGATTTGATTTTAGCCAAAGTCTGAGTGAGACTACGAATCCTAATGACATTGCTCATCTAAATAATGCAGATTATCTAGTCAGTTGATAAAGTGACATCTCTAAGACAGAACAAGAAAATCACTCTCACTGGGCTGAAGACCCTGTGAAAAGAAGAATGTATAAGGATGTGGAGGGCTGGTTGGAATTTCATTGTGTATTATATGCCTATTAATTAATTGTTAATATATGCATTAAATGAGATGTGCTTGCATTTTTTCCTAGGGACAATAGGGAGCCACTGGAGGTTATTAAGTGGGGGAGTATTGTGTTTAGAAATATGTTTCATCATAATGACTTTGACATGTGTGGAAGATGCAGCAGAGAGTGGGAAAGCCCCAAAGCATATAGATCAATTAGGAAGCTATCTCATCAGCATAGTTGAAAATTGATGATGATTTGAACTACAATGATAACAATGTAAATGAAGCAATGAGAAGAGATGAGAGATATGTTGCTGAAGTACAAATAACAAGATTTAACAAATTAATGGATATGAGTGGTGGGAAAAACCTAAGAGGTGAGAATGACTCTGAAGATGCTGGACAGTAAGCTATTATATGGTAGGGATGACAATAATGCCTAAGAATTCAAAGATAGGGGCAGCTAGGTGGCATAATGGATAAAGCACCGGCCCTGGAGTCAGGACTACCTGGGTTCAAATCCGGTCTCAGACACTTAATAATTACCTAGCTGTGTGGCCTTGGGCAAGCCACTTAACCACGTTTGCCTTGCAAAAACCTAAAAAAAAAGAATTCAAAGATAGACAAAGGCAGGCAAACCTGCAAAGATTTCATATTCTAATGGTAAGATAGCATGCTTAATATTCATGGACATACAAGATAAAATAACGTTGATGGAATATTTTGAACCAAGGTGGCTGGAAGGCTAGTGAAAGATTCTGTATCAGATGGGAGTCATCCAAATATCCACATTAACAAGAATCCTTAAAGGTCACCTATTCCAATCAGTATCTAAATAAAGTTTGTTTCTACAAAATCCCAGATAAATGATTTCCTTGTGTTTAAGAATTTCATGGAGGTGAACACTAACTACCAAGTCTGCCACTTCTGAATATCTAGAATTGTTAGTAGCACCCCTTTCTCAACGCAAAGTTCAATTTTGACTTAAAGATTAGCACATATCAAATTCACAAGTGTTTACAATATTGATTAGCATCTTTGGCATCAATGGTATTATTTATGCAAAATTCATCCAACAAGGTCAGATGGTCAATTAGGTTTATTATGCAGAAAGCCTGAAGCAATTGAGAATTCTGTCTGTGTAAGCCAAAAGGCATGAACCATGGCCCAAAGATGATGGACTTTTTCATCATGATGATTCTCTGGCTCCAATTGTACTTTTTGGGAAATCATTTCGTAATCCAAAATAGGACAAACAATCTTAATTACACACTTTATTTCCCAGATTTGGTTTCAAAGGGCTTTTTATATAAATTCAGATCATCCCCAGAGGAAGAAAACTAGTCACCTCGCTACTGATTTTGTTTTAATTCTATAGAAACTGAGCTGTGAACACTGAAATTTCTCCAAAACACAATATACTATGAGTTCCTCAGACATAACTCTCTCCAACTATACCCCACTTACTAAATGATTTTTGGCTATTAAATTTTTGCTTCTGATCCTAGCCCTCCTTGCTGGTATTTTTATGATACTTTTTTTTTTCTCATCAAATCCCAAGGAAGGCAATTGGCTACTAGCTAGCTACCTGAGGAGCTTAAAACTGGGAAGAGATGATGAATTTCACTGTCTTATTTCAGTTTTGTCCTTCCTTGTAAACAAAACAGCAACTGTTGGCTATTTTCCCCCTTCAAACATTTTATTAGGAAAAAATATGAGTTTTTCCCCTTCTGCAATATTACTATATGACTTTACAGAGCAATTCAACATGGGATTTTAAAAAATGTTCTCTTTTATTTTTCTGCTATAATGCAATGGTTGTATCCTTGACATATTCTCCTGGTGCTATTTTGTGCCTTACGATAGTCAATATCAAAACCTTGAAAACCTGTGAAATAAGTATATTGACTTTAATGCTCTCCAGTTTCTTGTCACCAAATGCTTGTCCCTTCATCACCCAGATTTTTATGTACTCTTCCTTCCTACCAACAAAAGTTGTTTTCAGAGCATATATTCACACTGGTCAGGTTGACAACTTAAAATTTTACTCTTCAAAAAGGTTTTAATATTTTAAGAGGGAAAATGATGATAAAGATGGTACTAGGGAATATATTAAAAAGTTACATGATTATGTAATTATGGGGAATTACCTTGACTGAAGCAGACTGCAATATTGCTCTTATGTAGGTTATAATGATACCACATATTTATATAGTGATATAGTATTTCTGAAGTGTGTGATCTGTATCATGTCATTTGATATTCCCACCAATCTGTAAGTGCTACTAGTATTCCCATTTTACAGATGAGATAGTTGAGGTTCAGAGATACCAGATGATTTGCATAAGATCATAGCTTTAGTAAGTACTAGAAAAGAAATTTGAATCTAATTCTTCCTAATTCTAAGCTTGTCTATTATACTATTTTTATCTAATGATAATGATCATGATAACAAGAATATATTCATGAAAATTATAGTAGAGACTGGGACTATTATATCATAAATATAGTGCATTTCTACATGAGAAAATTCCCTCTATCAACACAAGGAACATGTTAACTGTCCTGTTCAGTTTCTTTTTAAATTTCTTTTAAATTTTTTCATCCATATGCACATGCATATTTTTAAGTTACAAAATTTTCTTCCACCCTCCCTTCCCACCCCCTTCCCCTCAGTGTGAACATTGTACATTAGCATTGGGCATACATATTTTTGATAAACATGTTAACAGATTATTCATTTTCAGTATGAGGAATTAGGATTAAGGGAAAGAGATGCATAAGAGATAATTTTTATAAAGTGTTCATTAGATTCTGAAGGTTTTTTTTTTAAATTTTGGTTTGCTTTTCTTCCTCTGGATGGGATAACATTGTCCATAACCGGTTTAATATGGTGGTCCTAACTCTCTGAACTGCTGAGAGAAGTTACTTCCATCAAGGTCGATCATCTCACAATGTTGTTGTTAATGTGTACACTGTTCACTTGGTCCTATATGGTTTCAAACAATCAATATGCATTACAGACAAGACTTGAAGATGGTTTGTCCTGTCACCAAGTCCATCTCCCTCATCACTATATCTTTCTGTCTAGCAAATTCTCAAATAAAACAAATGAATGCTAAAATATAGTGCTTACAAGGAATTTATCATTCACAAAGCAGATTTCTAACAACAAGCCAGTGAGGTAAGATCATAGGATCATACATAAAAACAATCAAGTCTGGTCCATGCTTTTTTTTTAAAGATGATAGAAATGAGTACCAGAGAAATTAAGTGCCTTTCTCACTGTCATAATATCCATTATAATTTTAGGGTTGCCAAAAGATTTGAACCCAGGTCTCTCCCATTTCATATTCAAGATATTTGAGTCCCCAAGTATCGAAATTTGAGAAATAGAAGGAGCAGATGGTATTAGAGGTCATTTCTCCAAGTGACATTTTAGAGATAGAAACTTATGAATAATGTTAACCTCAGTAGGTAGCTTTTCTAAAAATCACAAACTGAAGTATGTCTGGAACATTCATGAAGACCAGTGAAAATATACTTGACTACACTTCAACTATTCCATAAAGATTTATTCTAACTTTCAATCACTTTGCCCATGAAAAAGTATAGAGTATGTGTCCTAAATCCAACTGCTGCTGTCCACCTTTTGGGGAATCCCAACTGTATTCACATATCTGACCTTTGTCTCTGTGCCTTTATAAACGTCCATCCATAAATGCTTTCACAATTTGGACCATTTCATATTTGATCTTAGAGGAAGTAATGAGGACTTCTATTCTTCATGTCACAAACCTAAAAAAAAAATGACTTTGTTCAAAAGCTTTTTTCCTTCCAAAGGTTTAGAAGTTTTATGTCCTGGCAACAAATGACCTCATGGAGTTTTATTTTCATTGACCCAGCTTTGTCTCTACAAATTAGATCTTCTTTTCAAACAGATAGTGCTAAATGAAATTGTAAGCCAGTTGCACAGTAAGAACCACTTTTCTTATAATACAATTTTTTAAGTTTTGAATCGCTTTGATACATTATTAAATTTTAACATCATAACAACCCTGTGAATTAAACGCTCTAGGTATCATCTCCCATCTCATAGATGAAGAAACTGACATTTGGGGAGGTTATCTGATTTGCCGAGGATCACATTGTTGAAGTAGGACGTAAACTCAGATTTTTCTAACTCTACCCTTTATTTTATGCTGCCTTTATTGTATAAATTAAAGTGACATCATAGTTTATTTTTTTTTGAAAGGCAATGGGGTTAAGTGGCTTGCCCAAGGCCACACAGCTGGGTTTTTATCAAGTGTCTGAGGTCGGATTTGACTCCAGGGCCAGTACTCTATCCACTGCACCACCTAGCCGCCCCGACATCATAGTTTCTACAGAAACTAAGACATAGTCAAATCTCAGTTATCTGTAACACTCAAGGAGAACAGTTGTACAGAAAATCCACAAAGCTAGAGATTGTTCAGATTAATTCAATTGGATTTTGAATGTGATTCTTTATTTGCATTTGGACATTCATGTCTCAACTTAGGATCCATTTTAATTAATTCACCTTGTTCTTTTTTACTTCTTCCTGATTCTCAAATGACTTATGATAAGATAGGGAATATAATTCTCTGAGCCAAGTCTAGACTCAGTTAAAATAACTAGAAACCCTTTGTACTTGAATATGTGTTTAGGTATGAATATGCATTGGGAGAAGGGTTTTATGAGGAGCATGTTAGTTCTCAGACAATAATTTCTGATTATGACAGAAGAAATTTAGAGCTGAAGGAATCCTGTAGGCCAACTAGTTCAAGTCTTGCTTTTAGAAATAAAGAAATGAGACTAAGATAGGCTAAATGAAAGCATATGAAAGGTTTATAGTTAATATCAAAATAAGATTTGAACCCAATTTCTCTAGCTGTAAATGCAGAGTACTAGATTGACCACTACTGAATCTGAAGACTCTTCAGAGAGAAAGCACACAGGTTCCTTATGGTAAGTAATGGGAGAGATTTGGTTCAAGGATTCTCAGAGTAATTTAGATCTCTCTCTATTATATCAGAAATGCTAAAAATACTGATCAAGATCCCTCTTAACATGATTGCTTCCTGTACTCATGTATGAACTGGGCCCTGGACTTCTGAGATAAAGTAAAGATTAGTAGCACAATTTATTAGTAGCTCAATATTCTATGGGACTTGTCTTTTTTATGAAAGTTTTGTATCTCTCAGGAGCCTTGGACAAAAAAATTTCTAATATGCTCTTATGGGCTGATCAGGTGTTTTAGTGTTCTCTTTTCTCCTAAATTAGTGTCAAAAAAAGATGTCTTGGCAGGGGATAAATGCTGTAAGAAATTTAAAACCAATTTTCTTAAATCTGTAAGAAATCAGGAAGATTGCCAACTGGGGAATAATAAAGATCCAGGCAGAACTACCACCCAGAGTTTCCCTAAACTACAGTCACACACACAATCTTACACCTGTGTTAAGATATATGTATATGAATGTGCATTCATGCATAAGAGACACATAGAAACAGAGAAATAAATGCACAGACACTCACACAGAGTTAGCTAGCTAGTTACTTTTTATAGCTGTTACCATACAAAATGCTAATAATATCCAGGCTACATAAAATGAAATACTTTAAAAACATATGCATCTAATGGAAGAAACTTAAACCATGCAGAAATAAGATGTTATGTAATAGTCTCATCATTCAGTCTGTTCCTGGATTATTCCAATAATTTCACTCAGCTCTTAAGTGTACACTCCTATATGTTTATGCATTTATTAAAACAATCATTTTTCTACCTATGAAAGTCCATAAAATATTTAATATTAAAAGAGATAGTTATATACCCTAGGCCCATTTCTACCTGAATATTATTTTTAAAAAAATGAGAAGATGAACTAGAAGATGAAAAATCAAAAAATGCAGAGGAAGAAGGGATAGAAGGTTGAAGGGGAAAATGAGAACAAGGAGAGTGCAATTCATAAATAAGAGAATGGAGATTAGAAGAAAATAAGAAGATGTAAAAGGAAGAAAAAGAGGAGGAGGAGAAAGAAAAAGGAAGAAGAGATGATGATGTCAGCTTTGGAATTAGGAAGATCTTGTTTGAAGTCTTGCCTCTCTGCCATCTGAAAATCCATAGATAAGTTACCTAACTAAAATGCCTTAGGAAACTTTCTAAATCTATAATTTAGCGATAAGTACCAGAAAAACCTCAATAATGAATTAAGAAGATAATTGTATTTTCTTCTGACAGTCGATATTATCTGCCATTGCTTCAATATTTCCATGTAGTTTCCATCATCTCATTCCTTTTGTTGCCTCAATGGATGCCCAGGTGACCCTATGGAAGAATTATTCCTCCTGACCCTAGGGCCAGTGTTCTGTCCACTGCACCACCTAGATGCCCTATTGAAGAATTTATTCCTAAAGTTTCTTAACTCACATATAAATTCTAGGTATTTCCCCCTTATTTATTTATTTATTTGTTTTTTCATTCATTCACTCATTCATTCATTCATTCATTTATTTATTTTCCAGTTGCACGTAAAGATAGCTTTCAAATTCATCCTTCTTTTTAAAGGTTTTTACAAGGCAAATGGGGTTAAGTGGTTTGCCCACAACCACACAGCTAGGTAATTATTAAGTGTCTGAGACAGGATTTGAACCCAGGTACTCCTGACTCCAGGGCCGGTGCTTTATCCACTGCACCACCTAGCCACCCCCAACATTCATCCTTCTGCATGAGTTTGAGACCCATATTTTTCCACAACTCTCTCTTCTTACCTCACTTTCCATGTCAGCAAATAAATTGATATAAGTTACACATGTAAAATTGAATTTAACATTATTTCTATATTAGTCAAACTGTAAAAGAACAAGAACTCAGGGGTAAAATGGGAAAGAAAGGAATATATAAAAGAAGCTTTAAAAAGTGATCATAGCATGCTTTACTTTATATGCAGAATTCAAAACTTTTTCTCTGGATATGGATGACATTGTCTTTCATAGCTCTCTCAGGATTGTTTTAGATCATTGAACTGCTGAGAAGAGTTGTGTTGATTATAATTGATAACTTCACAGTGTTGCTGGTAGTGTGCATATTGTGCTTCTAGTTCTGCTCATTTCACTCAGCATCAGTTAAAGCAAGTCTTTCCATGCTTTTCTGAAGTCAGGTCATTAATTATTATATAATTTAAATGGCCATGATTAGGCTGATATTTTTCCTAATATTGAAGCAGCCGTAAATACCTGCTCTAAATTCTAGCTGATCCTAATGCAACATTGTAGTGAAAACTGGTTTTGATATCTTTGAAAAAATTTTATTTAATTTTTTTTGTTTTGATATCCATTAGGGAGATTAGTCTATAATTTACTTTGTTTCATTTCTTGGTGGTTTAGGTATCAGCACAGTGTTGGTATAATAAAAGGAATTCGGCAGAACTCCTTCACCTATTTTTTCAAGTAGTTTATATAGAATGGAAATTAATTGTTTTTTAAATGTTTGATAGAATTCATTTGCAAATTCATCTGTCTCTGGAGAATTTTTCTTAAGGAATTTACTGATGCCTTTTTTAATTTCTTTTTTTTTGACGTGGGTTTTATTTCCTCCTCTGCTGATCAGGGAAGAATTTATATTTATGGAAATCTTTATATATTTTATTTGTATTGTCAGATTTGTTGGCATCCATTTAGACAAAATTGCTCTGAAGTTATACATTGATTTTGGCTTCATTGCTGGGGAGATCATCCTTTTCATTTAAGCTACTAATAATTTGGTTTTCTTCTTTCTTTTTGTTTAAATGATATTAGCAAAATGTTTCTTTTTTCATAAAACAGTTTTATTTATTAGTTTGTCTTCTTCCTTTCAATTTTGTTACTTTATCCTTTGATTTTTCATACTTTCTAATTTGGTATTTAATTTGGAATATTTAATTTGTTCTTTTCTATTTTTTTAATTTGCAAGGCCAATTCATTGATCTCCTCTTTCTCTATTTCATTCATGTAAGCATTTAAAGATATCAAATTTTCCCTAATAACTGCTTTGACTTTGTTCCACAAGTTTTGGTATGATGTTTCATCATCATTTATTTGAATGAAATTTGTTATTACTTCTTTGATTTGTTTCTTGATCCACTTGTTTAAAATTAAATTATTTAGTTTCCAATTAATTTTTAGTTTACCTTTCTATGGGCCTTTATTACATCTAGTTTTTATTTCATCATTATCTGAAAATATGCATGTAATATTTCTGGTTTTCTGCATTTCATTGTAAGGTTTCTATGCACTAATATGTGGTCAGTTTTGTAGGCACCATGAACTGCAGAAAGGGTTTATTACTTTCTATCCTAAATCAGTTTTCTCCAAAGGTTTATCATATCTAACTTTTCTAAAATTAAATTCAGCTTCTTGACTTCTCATTTGCTTATCTGGTGGTTAGAATTATCTAATTCTGAGACAGAGAGGTTGAGAGTTCCCTCAATATGTCTTGCTGTTTATATCTCCCTGTAACTCATTTAATTCGTCCTCCTATAAGAATTTGGATGATAAACCACTCAATGCATATGTTTAATATTGATATTTCTTTACTCTCTAGGTTTTGTTTATTTGTTTGTTTTTGTGCAAGACAATGGGGGGGGGGGTTAAGTGACTTGCCCAAGATAACACAGCTAGCAATTATCTTGTAGAGGCGGATATGAACTCAGGTCCTCCTGACTCCAGGGCTGGTTCTCTATGCACTGTGCCCCCTAACTTCCCCATCTGTAGTATGTTTTTAAGAAAATTTGATTTCCTTCCTTATTCCTTAAAATGGGATCTCTTTTTGCTTTTGCTTTTCCTGAGATCAAGCTACCCTTATTCATTTTTATTAGGATATATTCTGTTCCAGCCTTTTACTATTATCTTGTGTGTATTTCTCTACTTCAATTTCTCTGCTTATATTTCTTATAATTTCAAATGTATTTCATATTATAGGATATTGTGGGGATGGTAGTGATGGTATCTATGATCCCTCTTAATTCTGGTGATTTGTCTTTGAGATGACTCCAATTTATCCCATCTAAAGTTCGCTCTTATATATAGTTGTTTGTGTGTTGTCTTTCTCATGTGAGATTCTGTTGTTGTTGCTGGTGTTTTCTTTGTATAGTTAGGACTTGGAATAGTAGGAGCTGCCTTAGAACTGGTCATATTAACCACACAGCTCCCAGCTGCCTGCCTGCCTACCAAAGGGCCTTTCCTCATATTATCTAATTTTGCAATTAGAAGTTTTTACTGATATTCAAAGTACTTGGTCAAACCACCTCCAAGAATTCCAGTTTGGATATTCTATGAACCAATTTTCTAACTTCTTAATGTTAAAGGTGGACAATTAAGCTTAACCAAGTTAGGCAAAAGTGAATATTTGTTTATATAATGAAACACTGTGGCAACATTGCCCTCGGATACAATCATCAGAGAAATTTAGGGACATGCACAGATCATTTAATTCCATCTTTTAGTTGTTGCTTTTTATGTTATGTTAAAAACTTTTCTTTTTATATCACACTCATTTGTACTATCAATCCAGATTGAATATTCTTTCTGTTATCTTTTATGTTTTAAGCTTAATTTTTTTTATTTTACAAAATAAAAAATGTTGTGTGCACAGCAAAACATGAGGATGCATAAGAAAAACAACAAATTTTTATTTCAAAAAAGCCTATATAATAAATATTATACATTATGTATAAAATTGTCCATCTTTTTCTTCCATGTAGATTTTCTTTAGTTTATGTTGTTCACCCCTTATTCTTAAGGATGGATATAAACATATACACACAGTCATACCTAGACATGCATACATACTATTAAATATATATATATATATATATATATATATATATATATATGAAACACACCTGCATGTATATATAGATATATGTGAATATGTATATATATATATATATATATATATATATAAAACACACCTGCATGTATATATATTCATGCATATAAATTTGTTTTGTGTGTATTTCCCAGACTTCTCAATTTTACCTGCATCTTTCCTTTTAACTACCCAATTACTAAGAACAATCTTGGACATATGGTTCACATTTCCACATACAGAAAGTAAATAATTTTCCCTATTGAGTTCATTGTAATTAGTCTTTGGTGTTTACCTTATATCTCTTTAGATTCTGTGTGTCAAAATATCTATTAAGTTCAGCTCTTTTTGCAAGAAAATCCTGAATACCTGGCAATCCATTATTTGTCCATTTTTTCATTCAGGATTATGCTTACCTTTGCTGGTTATGATATTTTCCCCCATTTCATTTGTTCTTCATCATGATGTGTTCCAAGACCTGTGGTTTTTTTTGAGTAGCTGCTACTAGGTATTGTGTCATTCTAATGTATTTCCACCATATTAGATTTTTTTTTCTTCTTATTGTTCTTAAAATTTTCAACTTTACCTGGATGTTTTGGAATTTAGTTATGATTTTCCTCCTAGAATGACTTTTCCTCCTAGGATCCCTTTCAGGCGGTACTTAGCGATTTTTTTCTATTTATATTTTCCCCTTTTGTTCTCACACTTGAAGAGAATCTTCTTTAATTATTTGTTATATTATTGTTTCAAGTTTCGTTGCTTAGCTTTAGTTTTCAGGTAAACCAATTATTCTCATGTTCTTATGACATAAGCAATTAAACAAAAATACCCAATACTGTGACTTTTTGATAAGGTATGATACAGTGTTCTCTGCCTCTCTGCCTCACTGCTCTGAGTAGACCATCTTTGCTATAACTTACATTAAAGAGAACTAAAGCACATAATTCAAAAGCAACTGACTCAGTTATAGTTAGCCATATATCTGGAAATAGAATCCCATCTACTGACGGCAAACATAACTACTATACTATCCCAATAGAAACTGAAAGGAGAGAGAGTATATCTACATCTACCTACCTACCTACCTACATACATACACAACACAATATGTATGTCTTGTATGCATATTCATCTATGTATAAATGCATAAATACACATATCAATATACAAATTGACTATGTACCTTCATTAGATTCAAAGTGCATATAAATACATATATACATCTATACATAATGCACTCATAACCATACCTGTATCTACATCCACACATGATTGGATGGTCCTTGTCAATTATGATTGAAGAAAACCAAAATGGCATCACTAATTATATACAAATGACAATGCATCTTACTTACTGTATGAGCTCAGAATGTTCTACCATAAGTTGAACACCAATAGTCCATGTAAGCAGCTGGGATGTTTATTCAAAATTTGTGCATCTCACATTTCCTTTTAACTACTTTATTTCTTCTTTACTCCTAGAGCACAGCACCCTCTCTGATGACAGCTTACCATGCTGGGCAGTCCTGTGCAAATGTCTCCTATGCTGAACAAGCAATTCCAAATTTCTTTAAAGAGACCTTCAGAATGTCCCTGTATCTCTTCTTCTGACCCCACCCTGTGAGTACCTGCTCACAGGAGTTCTACATAAGATCGCCTTTTTCCAAGTACACTTCTGGCATTTGAATGACACCAGCCCATCATAATTGCACGCTTTGTAGTAACATTTGAATATTTCGCTGTTTATCTTGAGAAAGGACCTCGATATCTGGTATCTCATCCTGCCAGGTGATCTTCAGAATCTTCCTATGTCAATTAGACTGTCTAAATTTCACATGAATACAACAATGAGGAAGCTTTATAGACCCTCAATTTGGTAGTCAGACTAATACTTCATCTCTCCCACACCTTCTTCAGAGCTTCACAAATACTGAATTAGCTTTGGAAATTTGTATCTCCTTGGAAAGTACAATGCCAAGATAAATGAACTTACCCACAGTACTCAAAACTTCTCCATTTGCTGTAACTGATGGTTCCACATAGGGATGGTATGGTTCTGATTTATGGAACAACTGGGTTCTCTTGGTGTTAATTGTTAGGCTTAAATTTGTACAAGTAGCAGAGAATCAATCCATACTTATTGTATCTCAACTTTAGAGGTTAAAAACATAATTATCTGGAAACAGAAAGTCATACACCAATATGTACTCCACTTTGGTCTTTGATGGTAGCATTTTTAGCTTGAAGAATTTTCCTTCAGTGTTGTAGTTGACCATAATGCTGAGTTCATCTTCATGTAAAGCATTTGACAACAAGGCTGAAAATATCATGTTAAAAACATGGGAGAAAGGACATAGCCTTGTTTCACACCATGGGTAACCAGGCAATCACAACAGCATTGACCATTATTCACAATCTGGACAAGCACACCATCATGAAATTGATGTACAATGCTGATGAATTTTTCTGGGCAACCAAATTATGAGAAAATTTTCCATAAGCCCTCGAGATTGTCAGTACTAAAGCCCTTGATCAGATTTATAAACATTGTATACAAGCCTCTGTTCTACTCTTGGAATTTTTCCTAGAATCGTCAGACAGCAAAAACTACATTAGCTATCCCTTGATCCTTTCTGAAGGCACATTATTTCTCAGATAGATGTCCATTTTCCAGGTGAAGGACAAGCCTATTAAGGATTCTGGAAAGAATCTTGGCAGCAGTGAATAAGAGAGAAACACTCCTATGACTGTCATGGGACAATAGACGCCCTTTACCTTATAGAGCTAGACAATAGAGGCATTCTTGAATTTTGGGGGGATAAGTTCCCCATGTCATATAGCCTGTACATTTTGAGTCAGCAATAGGCCTTTCACTCTACTTTGTAAATCCAAACTGTAATAGAATTAGCACCAAGTATTTTGCCACATAAAAGGAGACTAACCTCTTCTTCAGTTGGAAGATCAGCTAGGTAAACAATCAATGGCTTCCACATTGATTAAGAGCATTATGGAAATGTTCAACCCATCTCTCTAGAATTTTTGATCCTCATTCTATCACTAATCTGTGTGACCCTGTCAGCATGGAGTAATTGAGATAGCCCATATGTCTTGGGCCCATAAATAGCCTTCAGCACATCATATACATGTCTACATAAAATACATATAGACTAACATGCATACAAGCGTGTGAATGTGTGTAATTTCCCAGTGGAGTGCAGACTAGAATGCTGCCACAAATCTTCCACATTGTTTTCACATTATAAGAGGGGTGAATGTTGGACAGCAAAATATATTGCCTATGAATAAAATATATGCACATGAACTTACCCCTAGTTTATGCACAGATAAATAATACTTTAATACTTTAAACATTCACTTAGCCTTTTGAAAAACCCATCGTATATGTATTTGTATGGTGTATATACAAAGGCCTACATTCATGTATACCCAGCACCTTGGTGGTGCAGTGGATAGAGTGCAAGCCCTGGAGTTAGGAGGATCTGAATTCAAATTTGATCTCAGACTCCTGCCACTTACTGACTGTATAAGGCACTTAACCCTGATTGTCTCATATCCAGGGTCATCTCCTCCAGTCGTCCTGATTCATAATCGGCCACTGAACCCAGATAGCTCTGAAGGAGATAGTGAGGCTGGTGACTTGATATAGTATCTCCTCCTTCAGATCCCATTCAGTTGCCTGTCATGGTATCATCTCCCTGAGGTCATGCTCTTCTCAACAACAAAAACAACATTCTTGGATATGTCTATTCATCTAGGGTGTATGTTTATACAATTCATTGATCACAATATCCAAATGCATGCAAATATACAACGTATTCATATTCTCATACATATCTCCATTACACACAATACATATGGACATAATACATCACAATTTAATAGATTAAACATTTTTGAGACTTTTGTAACATCCAATGTATGTATGTATGTATGTGTTGATGTATTTTAATAGCCTAAAGTATATAAAATAATGTTACATCTAATAGAATGTATTCATATATAAACTCAAATAGTTTAAAATTACACTAAACCTTTTGGAACACTATTCATGCATACATCCATTTGTACAAATATACACAGCTATACATATGTGTATAGATAGACAGATGTATAAATATATCAACCAATCGATAATCCCATATTAATCAATTCCTATCTACCAGACATATTATATAAGGCTAAATTGGAAGGCAATTGACAAGAGAAATAGGTTATCAGAACTGAGGGAAAATGGGTAAAGAAATGTTAAATTTAGCTTAAAACTTGAAAGAGGTCAGGGAAGCTAGGAGGTTAGTTTGAGTAGGAAGAAGATTCAGTACAATGGGGGAAGCCAGTGAAAATGGTTGTACTGTTATGTGTATTCCAAGTTTCACAGGAAGTGAATTGTTTTGAGTGTATTGTTGAGTATATTGTTTTGAAATAGTTAACAGGCCAGTGTCCTTGGATCATGGACTATCTGGGAACAGGGGGAAGGTTTGTGTGCAGACCATGAGGGTTTTGGATGTCAAAGGAATATGGTATATTCAATGGTGGATGCTATGGAGGGCTGCTGAATGGTATTGAGTAAGGAGGGCATGATCAGAGCTGTGGTTTAGATGATTACTTTTGTAGTGGACTAGATGATGGACTGGAGTAAGGGACTAGCTTGAGATGAGGATAACAACTATTAGTCTATTGTATCTGTCCAGTCATAGATAATGGGGAATATATGAGAAAGAAATATATAAGAGAAATTATAAAAATATCCATGGTGCTTGGCAACAGACTGAATACAGGGATTGTGGGTAGGATATTGTGTGTGTTTATTAACACACATATATGGAAATGCACACAAATACACATATACATAAGTGTGCCCATATGAATTTTATGCATGCACATGTGTGCTCAATCTATATCTATTTGCCATCTACACTTGGGAAATACATGCATATTATATTGGAAGGGGGGAATCCCTTAAAATAAATTTCAAATGGACAGTTTGGGGGTTCTTAAAAAAGCAGCAAATCTTTCAGAATTACTTCCAAAAATTTATGAAAATAATCACTTAGTTTAATAATAACAACTGTTCAATCTTTCCATGGTTAGAAGACTTATGAATTCATGGTTTAGTTTTGAAAAATGTCATTGTTTTCCTTGGGGAAAAGTTACTCTATTTGGTAAGGAATTCGTATATGTAGCTTCTAGGTTCAAGGGCCTATATGGTGATTTGGGAGGAAATTGGCCTGGATGATAAATAAGGTTTTTTTTTTTTTCCTAACTCCTGTGTTCAGAAGTGAAGAAAGGAAACAACATACTGAGGATGTGCTTGATTCCCAACTATGATCAATGCGATTATACTAAAAAAAAAAAAAAAACCAAGAGCAAGGAACAACATATGTGTAGCTAGTTCACATTCTATGATTTCAGATACTTCCAAATGGTCACAATAATAGTGGATATGTGTGAGGATATGTATATGCTGTATATTTGTATGTATGTGGATATTGTGATCAATGAATTGCATAAGTTGTAAAAACTCCTCCCCTAGATTTATTTCATTTGTCTTACAATGTAGCTTAAAGTATTAGAGCTATGATTCCAAAGACATTCTTTTTGATTCCTGAATCAATAATCTACCAAGTATCTCATGATATATACCCTCAATGGTAACATCAAAGTATTTTCCAAAATCAGAAAGAATCTTGAATGCTTTCTCCCACAATTTTGCATGGAATCAATGGAAGGTATGGGAACAAAAAATGGAGTATGTCAATAATCTGGCATCTATCTTTTAATACACATACCTACAAAAACACACAGACATACACACATGCACACATATAGAAATATATGCTGTATTTATTGTAAAATATATGTCGGTGTGTTTAAAGTATATAAAGTATATACTTTAAAAGCATTTCATGTCTCCCTGACTACAGAGCTTTGATTTATTTTCTTTTTTCCAAGATACAGTGCTCCTTTTGAGTATAAAATCTTTGATTCCTACATAATTTCACTGGAATCACTGTGTATTTCTACAACTTAACTTTCCTGAGCTGTTGAGTGTTGGACAAGGTGTCTCTTGTTGAATAAGTTGCTCTTCTTGAAAATATCATTTCCAATTTTTCATGATGCGGACAGGAGAGAAATTCGATACCCATCCTAAAGTGTGCACACGTTCAAAGAAGCTCAAAGGAAAAACCAAAAGTGATTTGCTTTTAGGAGAGATCTTCCCCATAATTTTCTGTTTTATTTTTAATTAAAAAATATTTTATTTCTTTTACCAACTACATGAAAAGATAGTTTTAAACAATCCTTTTTGTTAAGTTTTGAGGTTCACATTTTCCCCCTTCCCTCCCTCCCCTTCACCCTGACAGAAAGCAGTCTAATCTACATCTTAATATATCCATATTTGTCATGTTGTGAAAGATGAATTAATTCAAAAATGGGGGAAAACAGAGTAAAAAATACTGCATATGACAACTTTTAAAAACTGAAGATGGTAAGGTTTGGTCTGCATTTTTACTCCATAGTTTCTTCTCTGGATATGAATGGTATTTTTCGTCACAAATCTTTTTAGAATTGACTGAAAATCCATTAGATTTGCTCACCACCCAATGTTGATGTTAGTGTGTACAATATTCTTATGATTCTGCTCACTTCACTCAGTATCAGTTCATACAACGTTTTCCAGACTTTTCTGAAGTCCTATCCCTCATGATTTCTAATAGAATAATAGTGTTCCATCACATTCATATACCACAATCTGTTTAGCCATTCCCCAATTCCTGGGCAACCCCTCAGTTTCCAATTCTTTGACACTGTGAAAAGAGCTAGTATGAATATTTTTGTTCATGTGGAATTTTTACCCTTTTTTATGATCTCTTTGGGATAAAGACCTAGTAGTGATACTGTTGAACCAAAGGTTATGCACAGTTTTATTGCCCTTTGGGAATAAATTCAAATTGCTCTCCACCAATTGCTCTCACAACTCCAGTAATACTTCATTCCCACATCACCTCCAACACTGATCATTTTCCTTTATTATCATATTGGTCAATCTGATACGTGAGAAGTTGTAAAACAATATTGCTTTAATTTGTATTTCTCCACTCAATAGTGATTTAGAGCATTTTTCAATATAATTGTAGATAGTTTTAATTTATCTGAGAATTGCCTTTTCACAACCTGCGACCATTTATCAATTAGGGAATGTTTTGTATTTTAAATTTTACTTAATTCTCTCTATATTTTTGAAATGGGTCATTTATCAGAAATATTAGCTGTAATTTTCTAACATTTCATTGGTTGCACTGGTTTTATTTATGCAAAAGATTTTCAGTATGATATATTCAAAATTATCCATTTTGCATTTTATAATGTTCTCTCTTTGTTGGCCATTAACTTCTTCCCTTTCAATAGATCTGACAGATAAACTATTCTCTATTATATAAAATGCTTATTGATTGTTTTAGATAGATACTGATTATTGTTTTAAGGAAAATTACATTTATTCCTATATTCTTTATTGTTTTTAAATAGGAATTTTTTTTAGCAAGGCAATGGGGTTAAGTGACTTGCCCAAGGTCACACAGCCAGGTAATTTTAAGTGTCTGAGGCCAGATTTGAACTCAGGTACTCCTGACTTCAGGGGCATTGCTTTATCCACTGTACCACCTAGCCTTCCCCCGTCAATATTCTTTAAGAAATTTGGTCAATAATTTTCTTTCTCCGTTTTGATTTTTCCTGGTTTGTGTATCAACACCATATTGATGTCGTAGAGGAAATTGATAGAACTTCCTCAACTAATTTATCAAATTGTTTATTTAAATTTGGAATTGTTTTTTGGACATTTGGTAAACTCATGAATCAATCTGGCCCTGGAGGTTTTTCTTAGGGAGCCCATTGATGGCTTTTTCAATTTTTTTTTTCTGAAATTGTGTTATTTCAGTATTTTATTTCCTCTTCTTTTAATCTGGGTAATTTTCTATTTTTGTAAATATTCTTCTATTTCACTTAGATTATCAAAATTTATTTTTATTCAATTAGGTAAAATAGCTCTGAATTATAATTTTGATTTTCTTCTCATTGGTGGTGAATTCACCTTTTATGTTTTTGGCACTGTTCACTTAGTTTTCTCCTTTCTTTTTTTGTAAAACAAATTAAAGTTTTTTTTCTATTTTATTGATGTTTTCATATAACCAACTCTTCATTTTATTTATTTATTAATTTAATAGTATTCTTAATTTCAAATTTATTACTTTCTCCTTTGATTTTTCTTAATTTCTAATTTGGTATTTAATTTGGAATTTTTAATCTCTTCTCTCTGGCTTTTTTTACTTGGAAGTTCAATTCATTGACTTCCTCTTTCTTGATTTTATAGATGTATAAATTTAGAGATAAAATTTCCCCTAATAACTTCTTTGACTGTATCCATCAAGCTTTGTTATGTTGTCTCGTTATCATCACTGTCTTGGATGAAATTCTTAATTATTTCTATAATTTGTTTATTGAACACTTATTCTTTAAAATTAGGTTATTTAGATTCTATTTAATTTTTGGTCTATCTCTCCATGGTCCTTTATTGCAAATATTTTTATTGCATCATGATCTGAAAAATAATGCTTTCAATATTTCTGCCCAACTGTATATGATTGTGAGCTTTATAAGTGCTAATACATGTTATTAATTTTGTCAAGGTGCCATGTACTACATAGAAAAAAGTATACTCCTTTCTATTCACATTTAATTTTCTCCAGATGATTATAATATCTAACATTTTAAACATTCTAATCAACTTAATTTTTTTTCCTTATTTATTTTATGGTTAGATTTATCTAATTATGAGAGAGGGAGGTTGAGGTCTCTCATCAGTTGAGTTTACTGTCTATTTCTTTCAATAATATATTTGGCTTTTCCCCTAAGAATCTGAATGCACACACACATATTTAGTATTGAAATTACTTCATTGTCTATGTTACTTTTTTAGGAGGATGTGGTTTCCTATCTTATCTCTTTTAATGTAATCTTTTTTGCAATTGCTTTGTCTGAGATAAGGATTGCTCCCCCTGCTTTTGTCACTTCAGCTGAAGCATAATATATACTGCAGAAGCCTTTTACTTTTCTTCCCTGTGTATCTCTCTCTGATTCAAATGTGCTTCTTATTAACAGCATATTTTAGAATTCTGGTTTTTAATCCTCTCTGCTATCCACTTCTGTTTTAAGAGAGAGTTCATTACATTCACATTCACATTTACACTTGCTTTTCATTGCTCTCCATCCTCTCTTGCCTTTTATCCTGTCTCTCCTCAGCAATACTTTGCTTCTGAGTACTGCCTCTTTCAATATATTTCCCCTCTCTATCAATCATCCTCCCCCCACTTTCCCTTTCCCTCTTTTTCCTATCCTCCTTTCTTTTAGTTCCTCCTTCTCTCCCCCTCTTCCTTTTCTAACATCTAAAGGATAAGAGAAAATTCTAAACCCATCTTTGTGTGTGTGTGTGTGTTGTGTCTCTTTGAGTCAAATTCAAGGAAAGCAAGGTTCTTCCTCCCTCCATTCTTTCCATCTGTTGTAACAGGTCTTTTGTGCCTAGTCATTTTCCTCCTGTCTCATTGAAATCCCCCTTTGTATGTCTTAATTTAAAAAAAAAATCAAACCATCAAAATCTACCCATGCTCCATCTTCAGCCTAAGTATACCTCCTCTAATACAGTTAAAATTCTTAAGAACTATGAGAATCTTCCTCTCATATAGGAATACAACTAGTTTAATCTTATTGAATAGCAATCTTTTTATTTTCCCCTTTTTTAGATTTTCATGTGTTTCTTGCCCCTCCTCTTCGAAGATCAAAGTTTCTGTTCAGCTCTGGTCTTTTCATCAGGAAAGTTTGAAAATCACCTATTTTGGTAATTTCCCCTGAAAGAATATTTTCAGTTTTGCTAGGTAGTTGATTCCTAGTTGTAATCCAAGTCCCCTTGCCTTTTGAATATCATATTCCAGGTCCTTCAGTCTATGTTTTTCAATAGGTTATTGATTGGGAAGCTTTGTGGTTCAATTACTTAAGAGAAAATTGAAGATTTTTTTTTCTGGCACTGGGAAATTTCGATTTTGTCTTTTGAATGAAGCCTGTGCCTATGGCTAATATTTTGGTGCATTATGTGTGTATATGTGTATTTAAACATTTATAGGACATTTTACATTCTAACAGAATGCCTTCTGTGGGTGGTGGGGGAATGGAAGCAAGAATGGGGGAAAAATTGTAAAACTTAAAATAAATAAAATCTTTCTTAAAAAAAATTAAAAAATGGGGGCAGCTAGGTGGCGCAGTGGATAGAGTACTGATCCTGGAGTCAGAAGTACCTGAGTTCAAATGTGACCTCAGACACTTAATAATTACCTAGCTGTGTGGCCTTAGATAATCCACTTAACCCCATTGCCTTGCAAAAGCTCCTCCTTGGAGACTCCACTTCCAGCTGACTCCTCATTGCTAAATACTATTTGTCTTCTCACTTTCTCTTTACACCTCCTGTTTAAAATCAGCCCCTGGTAACATCAACCTGTTATCTTCTGGGCAGTCCTCTGCTCTGAGATGTCTGCCTGGTTCCTCTTGTTTGTTATCTGCTGGTCCTTATTCAGGACCTCACTCAGATAACTCCACCCTCTTGTCCCTGTAGGGATGCTGTATGATGAGTCCCTGTTTGGATGTCATATGCGGAGTCCTTTTCTAGACTCCCTCGATCTTCCCCAGGTGAGCATTGAAGGAGCGGGAGACAAGGGAGCAAAGTATGACAAGTTTTCCAAGATCCCCAAGTACTCTGTTTATGTACCAGAATACAAGTGCTTAAATATCTCCTCCAGTCTCTAATCCACTCCCCCTCCCATGACACCTAATAAAATAAGGTTCTGGTTCTCAAGGACACCAGATAACAATAGATAACAATAGTGTACAATGCTCCCAGGCAGAGCAGTCCCTAACACTCTTCCATTAACAGACATTGTTGGAAGTTGCTCCATTCTGTTCTTTTGTGGATTCTGCTACTTAAAAAATCTGTTTATAGGCTTGAATAATGTTATTTATGAGCGAAACTCAGAAGATTGTAAGAAAGTTCCCAGTCTGTCTGCCATTTTGATCAGAAGTCCAGTTTTCTCTAGTTTTCTCCTTGAATGATTCCTAAGAGATTATCTTGGGTCAAAGATGGCTGGTGAGTCTAACCTTTCAAGTGAATAATGGTCAGCTATCAGTTATATGATGCCATGAAGTTAAAAATGAAGGGACTTTTTTTTCAGAAAATATTACAGTGAGATTCAGCAACATTCATATATATATATATATATATATATATATAAATATATATATATATATATATATATCCTTTATAGTCTTCAGATTGGTTCTCAGAATATGAGTCACTCAAAGGCTCATTCTTTTTACAAAGAACATAAAGAGTCAGCAAAAATCTAAATCTTTATAATCCTCTGGGTTCTTTTTTACTAATGTATTATATTCTGTAGTCTCATTATGAATTATATGAGAACTCAAATGATCATAAATTATCTGATCATACTCATAACACACTATTATTGATGATGATTAAAACAATGATGAAAACAGCAATAGTAATTCTAACTTTTGTGCTAATAAAATGTCCATTTTTGCTTTCCATGATATTCTGAGTCTGTCATGAAATACTATTTTCTTATGAAAATAATAAATATTGCAAAATGATATTTAAAATAAAGTTGGGGTAAGTTAACAGAAACGTGATAAAAGCTCATGAGTAAGCATTATAAAATCACTTTTTTTTGCCTTCTTGATTGTATGAATAAAGGCTTGTATGGCCATAGCTCAGCTTCAAAAAGAAAGCTTTGAGTTTTTATATTTGTCACTTTCCTAAATTTAAATACTTTCATTGAAAACTTAGAGCTCAGGGCAGCTAGGTGGCGTAGTGAATAAAGCACTGGCCCTGGAGTCAGGAGTACCTGAGTTCAAATCTGGTCTCAGAGACTTAATAATTACCTAGCTGAGTGGTCTTGGGCAAGGCATTTAACCCAATTTGCCTTTCAAAAACCTAAAAAAAAACCCAAAAACTTAGAGCTCACTCTAACCTAGTCCTAAGTGTACCTTAACAGAATCCCTTACATATCAACCTTTTTCTTCTATTGGCCTGCCACCATTCTAGTGAAAGTGTATTAAAAGTGAAATAACATTCTGTTTGGTCTTCTACCTTATGTCTTAATTCACTACAGTTCATTGTGCCATCAAATGCCAAATTAGATTCTCTAAAGGGCAAAATTGACCTTCTACTTAATAAACTTTTGTGGATCTTTATAACTTCCAGTTTGGTATTCAAAGTCCTTTATAACTGGGACGACTCCTTCCTTTTCAGGCTTCTCATCCATAATTCTACTCTCAATAACATTAGCTTTCTTGTTAGTCTTCACCCAAGACTTTCCAATTACCAACTTTAAGCATTCTCATTGGTTATCATTCACGGCTGGACTTCTCTCTCTCCTCATCTCCTAATTCTGGCTTCCTTAATTTCCTTCAAGTCTAAGTTAAAATCCAACTTTCTAAAAAAAATTTTTTTCCAAATCTACTTCAGATCACCCTAATTGCAGGTAATATATATATATGTATATATATATATATATATATGTATATGTATATATATATATATATATATAAATTATATATGTATGTGTGTGTATCTCCTTATATATCTATATATCATATATTTGGTTTGTATATAGTTGTTTACAAGTTGTCTCTGCCATTACTCTGTGAGCTCATGAAATAGAGACAACTTTTATTTATTTATTTTCATTTTCTTTGTGGACCCAGGACTTAACCCAGGTCTTGGTGCATAGTTGGTACCTAGTAAATGATTATTAACCCACCAACTGCTATCATACCAAGATTAATGGCTGATATGATTTCTGAGCTTATGCAAGGCATTTTTACAAAGTCATGATGCATGGGAAGAATAATGAATGACCAAAGGTAGATCTATATCTATATATCTATATCTATATCTATATCTAATCTATATCTATATCTATATGTGTGTATTACATATGTAATTTTAAGGTAGATTATTCATAGTACAGGTAACTGGGTTTTATTTTTCCTAGGAAAAAAAGAACTAAACTGGAATGACATTATTAGTTGATGGAAAATTGTAATCATTTAGAACTAATATTTATTCATTTTGAAAGACCAGGTCAAAATAGTCACATCCTTCCTTCCCACATTTACCCCAAGTTGATTAAACAGAAAAGTAAAGGAGGTATGATAAATAATATATATATATATATAAGTATATAAATACATATATATATATATATATATATATATATATATATATATGTATGTATATTCCAGTGAGGTATTGCAAAATATTTCATGACTGGAACCATTTCCACTAAGATCAAAATACCAAAATGACAATGAAAATGACAATGACAGCAACAAAATCAGTGTCTGACAACTTTAAACTGCTATCTGTAAAAAGTTACCACATGACTGAGCATATCTTTTATGCTGTGAGGGTGAGATCACTATAGTTTGATTTGTCACCAAGAAGCCTTAGCCTCAAGTTCTAAACTCTGAACAATTAATGCGACCTCTCTCAGCCTCACAATATTAAAATTGATCATCATCATCATGATTACTTTTTTGCTATTATTATCATTAATAAAGCATCCATATCTCTCTGGATGTTGTGAGACTCAAATGAGTAGCTATTTCTTAAGCACTCTACAGTCCCTAGAGAACTGTCAGTATTAGCTATCATCATGATGTTTTTAAGAATTGCGAGTACTCTCATTCAGATATGTTTTTTTCCATATGATCACCAAGCCCCTTGAGATCCTTTGTGTGATATAAATCTAATTATGCTGAAGTTGCTATTGTGGCAATTCTGAGCAATCGAATGTGGCAAACCATCCTTGAAGGACTGGGATAAGCAAGGTATTTTTAAAGAAAGCTTTGAAATTCTTTATAAGCCTGATTTCAAGGTTAGGCACATTGACTCTGCCTACCAGTTTAAGGACAGCTTTGTACAAACTGAAATTTGGAAAATCAAACATTTTTAATGCTTCTATTTGTTGCTATTTAGTGTGTACTCTTTTCTTTTCATGTCATGAAAATAAAATACCTTTGATCAAAACACAAAAAAGCCACTTGATAGAACTAGTTCACCTATAGGTATATTTACTTTTGCAATAATAGGAGGTTGCAATTTTAGCTGTTCTTTGATGAAGAGGAAACTTTGACATTGAACATAAAGAGTCACTTAATTGTTTCAATAGTTTTGTTCTTAGTAGCTTGTTCAATTTTTAAGATTGAACAAGCCACAGGAGATGACAAGGCTACAGGTGGCCAGATAACATGAAGAACAGAAAAGAGAGAACCTAGTAAGGTCTGACAAGGAAATTGGATGACTCAGCCAGGTAGAATCTTGCGTTCTTCCCCCTTCCCTCCACTTATTAACTTGGAAATAAAAGACCAGAAAATTTTGCTTGCTAGAGAGACAAAAAGGTAAAATGGAAGTCTAGAAGACTTCGCTCTAGATTTATTTGTCTCTTACCTTAGCTGTATGACCTGAAACTAGTCAGCTTCTCTGGACCTTATTTGTAAAAGGAGGGAAACTCAACAAAATGGGGCCTTTCCACTTTTGCATCTATGATAATCTATGATTTACTAGACTTTTGCATCTTTCTGATTTTTAATATACCTTTTCCAAAGGGACTTTCAGATTAGGTATTGCCTTTGATATTCATAGTTTTACATCATTACAACTTCATTTTTTTGTATTTTCCCAGGAATTTGAAATAGTGTAGCATTAGATATAAAAAGTAATCATGGAATTAGGAGGTTCTAGGTTTGAATCTTGTTTTTAGCTCATAATTAACTTCATGAACCTGGAAGAGTCAACTTTCCCTCTCAATGGGCGAGGAATCTCTCTACAACTAAATTCTAATTGAAATTAAGAATCTGTACCAATGGTAGGAGTTTCCATATTGAAAATTCTCTGGCCCATCAATGTCACATATCTGGACCAAACACAAATTAAAACAGGAATTCTCCAGGAAAGGGTAATTTAGTACCTGAACAAATTCAGAAGAGACTGATTAGGAAACCAAGAAATCAGTCTATTCATTTATACTGAAAATGTAGCTGCCAAGTAGATTAGGTACTGCTTTGGGCAACACACTACAATTTTTACTCCAGAGAGGAAAAGGAAACTGGAAACTAAATTAGGATAAGATATATGCTTGAGAGAATATCACATTGGAGAATAGTGATGGTTTTATTTAAGCAATAAATATTTTTCAATCTACAGTGTCTGACAACAAAATGACAATGTTGGAAGGGAACACAGAGGTCATTCACTTGGCCTAAACCGAACCTATACAAACTCCTCTATATGACATTTTAGAAGTGGTTATCTAATCTGTGCCTGAAGACTTCAAGCAAAAGCAATATGGCAATTTTTCAAAATTACCTAGTCCACTTTATAGACAGATAAAACTTTTAGAAAGGTTTTGTTTTGTTTTACTCTACTTTTCCATAGCTAATTGCTTTTCAAATACTAATTATGCCAATGTTTAACCATCACCTAAATTATGCCTGTTTTTCCATCTGGAGACAGAAGACACAGTCTAATTTCCTTTTCATGATATGCTCCATCTTTAAAAATATCTTTCCTATCTTTACTGATTGTAGTGTAAGCTCAAATGTTATACTGAGAGAGAAGGGTTTATCAAAGAAGAGATAAGATCCTTGATTAAAACATATAGAAAAATGGAAACTGATAATAGTGTAAATGAAGAACATAAAAATTTTCAATTCTGCAAAAAATTCTACAAAAAATGATAGATACACAGAAAATTATTTTAATTTAAGATATACTCTATTGAGGTGATGATCATCAAGCAGAGGCTGGACTGTTATTTTTTATTTTCAGTACATATGATAGAACAAAGAGCAAAATTTTCTCTGAAGTATACATAATTTTATTGTAAATTTTTTGTCAGATATATCAAAGTGAAGATTCGTCTCGTGTATGGATTTTTGAGCTAGATGGTTGTTGAGATGTTACAGTTCTTAAATTCTCTGATCCACTTATGAAATAATGACGAGAATATTTGTCATTCTGATCCCCTTCCACCTGATGGTCTCCAACTTATCAATGACCTTTATCAAATGAGGCATTATTTGTTGGCCTTAGAGATAGAAACAGAGAGACAGAGATAGAGTGACTGAGGCAGAGAGAGTTGAGTGGGAAAAGAAAGGATAGAGATAGACAATAGAGATAGATCAAAGATGGTAGAGAAAAAGCTAAATATTGCTAGATAGCAGATAGTTAATGATTTCATTTTCTTGACTTCCTTTTCATTCTTTATATTTATTTTATGTATTTCAGAACATCATTCTGAGAAGTCTATGGACCCCTCACCAAACCATCAAAAAGACTCCTGACCAAAAGTATTTAAGAACCTCTTTTCAATTTGTATTTGACTCTAAGCAGAATTATGTGAGAGTTGGGGGCTATCACTAAGGGGGGCTTGACTAAATGACCATGGAAACAAGAGTAAATATTTGGGGTAGTTTGATTGCCTTCTCTGATCACAGTGAACACAGACTCATAATTTTATATAACCAACTCCACTTTTCTCTTAAACTCATATTGATTCATCAAACATTTATCAAGAATGTTCTTTTGATAAGGCATTGTGCTAATGCCAGAACATTAATGCTAATATTCATTCTTTCTAATCTCTTCTAGCTTCTTGGCTTGCCCTTCATGGCTCAGAATTATCCTCAAAGGCAAAATTTTGTGCTTTGACTTTTATTTTCTATTTCAATGCTAGTGCCTACCACTCTTGTCCTTTTAAATAGCAGCATTTTTGCTAGCACAGTTTTAGCATTTTTTTACTACAAAATATTATATATGCTATACACACACATACATGTGCATATGTATACATTTGAATATACACATATAAAATAATTTGATTGTATACAATGTTTATACAATGTAAATAATAATAATAATAACAATAATAATCACAACCCTAATTTTCTAAGGGTAAATGAAATCAAGATCATTTTCTGTAGTACAGGAAAAAAGAAAAGAATGGTCTGCAGCATGGTGGGTTAATCCAGACCCTTTCCTTCAAATAAAACTGAGAGAAGGTACAAATGTTTTAAGTCGTTTTACAGGTGAGAAAACTAATGTTCTGCTAAAGTGACTTGCTCAGTGTCACTTGAAGTGAGAATTTTAAGCTGGTGTCCTTACGTAACGTTCACCATACTTTCCACAATAACCAGCCACTGTTGGTGCTAGTCTTCCTTCAGTCCCAATCCCCTTTCTTCCACTACTTCCATTCACTATAGTTAAGTGGCTCAGTGGATGGTGTGGGAACTGAGACCAAGAAACCCTGAACTCAAATGTGATCTTAGACACTGATTATATAGCCTGTGACAAAACATTTATTATAACTGTCTACTTTGGTTTCCCTTCCATAAAATTGGGATCATAATAATAATTATATTTATATGCATACACACACATCCCAGGCTTCTTGTGAGATTAAAATACAATGATATTGATTAACCATTGTGAAAATTTTAAATCACCATTTTTCTTCATTCATCATATTTTTAAGGATTACTATGTACTTGATTCATTACAGCCTTGTAAGGTAAATAGTGTATTATTTCAGTATTTTATAGTTTAGAAATATTCTAATATTAAATGATCCACTTAATTCAATCCTATTCCAAATTATATAAAAAAACTCTTAAAGTCAGCATTTTATAATATGTCATAATACATTCACTCAATTTATCTCCTGTCTAAATTTCGCACTCCCCTCCCAACTCTGCCTTTTGGAATTCTTGTCTTCATTGAAAACTTAGTTGAAATGCCTTTTCAGTTTATGAACCCTTAATTCACTGTTTCAGTTGTTAACACTCTCCTTTTCTTCATTGCTTCTACCATCATGTTGACTATATTCATTACGCATCATAAAGTGAAGAGGAATGACCGAGAGGAAAAATGATTAGAGGAATGAACAAATTAGAAACATTTATTAAAAACAATGTGATAAACATTGTGACAGAAATAAAAATGAAATTTCTTGTCCACATGAGGCAATGAATTCTAAGGAGGTAGAAGACATGAGATGATGAAAAAAAGAACAGAATAAGAAGGGACTATTGGGAAACCTATTCAGTTTGCAGTCAGAAGAACAAGGAGATATCTGTCTTGAATGAAAACTTGGATGTTCTTCCTCTTTCACTTCCTTTCTTCCTCCCTCCTTCCCTTCTTCCCTCCTTCCTTCCTTCCTTCCTTCCTTCCTTCCTTCCTTCCTTCCTTCCTTCCTTCCTTCCTTCCTTCCTTCCTCTGTTCATATTATGAAAAATAAATTATAAAGAAATGTAAAAAAGACATAGAAGGCATTTGTGAAGAGAAAAAGATTGGTTAATCATGAGAGAAGTATAAGTGATAACTTTTAGATGAGTCACATATTCCACTGATTTCTTTATGATGAAAATTTAATTCTGCCCCTAAGTTTTTCTCCAGATTTCTGCATCTTTCCTTTAGAATTCTTTAAATTTATAAAATTTTAATAAAATTTTCAATTAAATGTTAAAACAATTTTAATGTGAATTAAAAATTATATTTCACATTCTCTCTCTCTCCCTCCATTCCTTTCTGCCTCCCTGAAATGGAATACAATTTGACATATGCAGTCAAGCAAAGGAAATTTCCATTTTAGACATGTTAAGAAAGAAGACAGAAAAAATAAGAAAGCAGAGAAATATAAAAAAAGGTAAAAAAATAGTATGCTTCAATCTGTATTCAGACTTCCACCAGTTCTTTCTCCATGTGTAGATAAGAAAGATATTTCATCAAGAGTCTTTTGGAATTGTCTTGGTCAATAGTATTGCTGGGAAGAGTTAAATTATTAACAGTGATCGTCATACAGGATGAAAAGGGATACGTGATTTTATAATTTCTTAGGTATATTCTAAATTGTTCTGTAGAATGTTTGGATCCATTCACAATTCCACCAACAATGCTTTAATGTTTCAATTTTCTCACATCCCTTCAAATATCTGTCATTTTTTCCAATGTGATATGCGAGGTGGTTTTTCACAGTTGTTTTAATTTATATTTCTAAAATCAATAGTAATGTAAAACATTTTTAAAATGTTTATAGATTTGATTGCTTCATTTGAACACTGCCTGACAGTATCCTTTGACTATTTATTGATTTGAGAAAAATTTCATTCTTATAATTTTGACTCAGTTTCCTAAATATATAAAAAATGATATCTCATCAGACAAACCTACTGCAAAAATTTCCCCCAATTTTCTGCCTTTCTTCTAACATTGACTGCATTGATGTTCTTTGTGCAAAAAATCATTTAATATAATCAGAGTATCCATTTTATATGCCATAATGCTCATTATATTTTGCTTGTTCATAGATTTTTTTCCACTTATGCATCTGACAGATAAACTATTCAATGCTCTCCTTATTTGCTTCTGGTATCATCCTTTGTCTAAATCACATGCCAATTTTGATCCTATCTTGCTTTCAGGTGTGAGATCTTGGACTTTGTTTTTTGTCAGACTGCTTAAATTTGTCACAGCAGCTACATCAAATATTGAGTTCTCATCCCAAAAAAGCTTTGGCATTTAAGTTTATCAAAGAGAAGATTATCTACAATCATATATTTTCTATTCGATACACTGATAAATCATTTGTTTTCATCCAGTGCCAAATGGTTTGGATTATTGACACTTTATATAACACAATTTGAGATAATCCCCTTTATATTCTGGATATTTTTTTGTTCTTTTAGAAGAATTTTGTTATGATTTTTCTAGTTCTATAAATTATTTTTGGTAGTTTTATTGGTATGACACTGAATACATTGAGGTAGAATTGTCATTTTGATTATTGTTGACTTAAGCCTACCCATGAGAAAGTAATCTTTTTTCCATTGTTCAAATCTGGCTTTATTTGTGTGAAAATTGCTGTGTAATTGTGATTGTGTAATTCATGTGTTTATCTTGTAAGGTAGGCTTCCAAGTTTTTCATATTGTCTAAAGTAAATTTAAATAGGATTTCACTTTCCGTCCCTTGTTGCTGGACTTTGTAACTCCAGTTGTGGGTGATTTATTCAGGCTTATTTTATATCTTTCAACTATGCTAAAGTTATTATTTCAGCTAATTGCTCCTCGATTCCTGGGATTTTCCAAGTATAGCATTTTAACATCTGCAAACAATACAAAACAAAATACGATAGCTAAGTGATAGTGGTGATAACAGTCATCTTTGTTCCACTTGGATCTTATTGGAAAGATTTCTAACCAGTAGAGATGATATTTTCTTTTGATTTTAGATAAACATTGCTTATTATTTTATATGCTTTCTTTCTAGAGTTTTCCATAAAAAAGTGTTTTTATTTTGCCAAAAGCTTTTTCTCTGCATTGAATGAGATCATCAAATTTTTTTCTGATTTTGTTAATATATGACCAATTCTGTTGATAGTTTTCATAACACTGGACTAGTTCTTCATTTCAGCCATAAATCCCACCTGGTCATAATGTATGAGCTTTGTTATATACTGCTGTAATCTCTTTGTTATATACTCCTGTAATCTCCCATGCACACTATCTGATTTATTTATCAGTAACATATTTGTGTTCTAAAAGGAATTGGGTAGAATTCTTTCCTCATTTCTTTTTCTAATAGTTTTATACTATTGAAATCAATTAGTTTTCGAATGTTTGGAAGAATTCACTTATAACACATAGATTTTTTTCAAATTATTTTTTTTTCTAAAATGGAATTAAATAATCTGGTTTATTTGGTCAATTTACTAGTTTATTTGGTCAATCACAAAATGTATATGTATATGTATGTGTGTGTGTATATATGTATATATACATATATATATATATGATTAACAGATGAAATAGATTACTTAATACCATTTTAGAAAAAAAGAATGTGCATACACGCACATATATATATATATATTTTATCTTTTTGAATTAAATTGTCAAATCTTGTGATATATAATTGTGCAAAATAACTTCTGTTGTTTTAACTTCATCTTCATTGATGTTTAGTTAGCTCACCCTTTTCATTTTTGACTTTTTTTCTTTGGTTTTCTTTGGTTGACCAAATTAACAAATGGGTTATATCTTCCTTTTCATGAAACTAACTCCTAGTTTTATAAGTTCAAAAGTTTTCTTTCATTCTCATTTCTTTTCATTCAGTTTTATTAATCTTCCTTTTGATTTTCAGAATTTTCAATTTGGTGTATAATTAAGTATTTTTAATTAGTTTTTACAAGTTTTTAATTAATTGATCTCTTTTTTCTCTATTTTATTGGTGCAAGCATTTAGAGATATAACTTTTATCCTGAGTACTGCTTTGACTGCATCTCACAAATTTTTATATGTTGCCTCATTGTGATTTTCTTTTTAATGTAATTATAAACTGGGTTTTTTATGATTTGTTTTACCTGAATAATTCCTTTGATTCAAATATTTAGTTTCCAATAAATTTTTAATACATGCTTGAATGATCTTTTATTGAATGTAATTTTTATTGCATTGCCATCTGAAAAGGATGCATTTGATACTTCTGCTTTGCTACATTTACCTGTGAGGTTTTTATGCAACTATGTTCAAGTTTTAAATAAGTGCCAAGTACCAGCAAGAAAAAAGATCTATTCCTTTTCTTTCAATTTAATTTTCTCCAGATGTAGAATTCATATAACTATGTGAAAATTCTATCTCCTTAAATTATTTGTCATTAATTTATTTTTTCTTTGACATCTAATTCTGAGAGAGAAATGCTATACTTTTACTTTATATTTCATCCTGTAGCTTTCTTAACTTTTTTAAGAACTTGGATACTATCGGATGTGGTTCAGATACATTTAATGCTGATGGTAATTTATTGTCTGTGGTACTTTTTTGTAGCAAGATTTAGTTTCTATCCTCATCTTTTTAAAATTAGATTTCTTTCACTTTACTTTGTCTGTGATTAAGACTATTATCCCTGCTTTTATTTTTTTAACATCAGCTGAAGCACAAGTGATTTTGTGCCACTCCCCTTCCTTTACTCTGTGTATACCTCTGCTTTAACTATATTTTTTGTCAGCACTGTATTGTTGTATTGTGGTTATTAATGCAGTTTGATATTAACTTTTCTTTTATGAATATATTCTTCCCATTCACATTCACTGCCATGTACACTAATTATGTCTTTCCATTTTTCTCTTCTTTATTCCCCTCTTTGACCTTTTAGCCTGTCTTTCCTTAAATGTGTTTTCCTTCTGATTACTGTTTCCCCAGATGTCCTTATTTTTTTTTATTAAATTACATTTGTATTACTTATTTCACCTCATACTTCCTTGTACAGTAAGGAAGATATAGAAGTATGTGTGACTGTGTGTGTGTGTGTGTGTGTGTGTGTGTGTGTGTGTGTGTGTGTGTATGTGTGTATAAAACTGAATGTGTCTGATTTTTCCCTCAAGGTAATTCTGATTAGAATAAAATTTATATGTTGTTACAAACCCCTCTCCCAATTTTATATTCACTGTAAAGGTTATTTTGGGTCTTTTTTTCTTTTTTAAAAATGTATTTAGGGGTGGCTAGGTGGTGCAGTGGATAGAGCACCAGCCCTGGAGTCAGGAGTACCTGAGTTCAAATCTGGCCTCAGACACTTAATAATTACCTAGCTGTGTGGCCTTGGACAAGCCACTTAACCTCATTTGCCTTGCAAAAACCTAAAAAAACCCCCAACCATTTATTTATTTATTTATTTGTTTGTTTGTTTGTTTGTTTGTTTATTTATTTTCAGATGTTACACTTTCCCCCTTAATCTCACTTCCCTCCCCCACCCCCACAGAAGGCATGGTTTCCATTGGTATACATTGATCAAAACTGAATGTATTGAGAGAGAAGATATATCCTTAAGGGGAAAAAAATATAAGGGATAGCAAGATGACATAATAAGATAACTTTTTTTTAAAAATTAAAGTTAAAAGTCTTTGGTCTTTGTTCAGACTCCACAACTGTTTCTCTGGATACAGTTGGTTTTCTCCATACTAGATGGCCCCAAATTGTCCCTGATTGTTGCACTTATGAAATGAGCAAGTCCATTAATATTGATCAACACCCCCATGTTGCTATTATGTGTACAATGTTCTGGTTCTGCTCATCTCACTCAGCATGAGTTTATCCTTCCAGACTTGTCTGAGTTCCCATCCCTCCTGATTTCTAATGGAAAATAATGTGCCATAACATACACATGCACAAACACACACACAGATACACATAATACACACACATATATATCACATACATATCACACATATCACACACACATATATATACCACATATATGTACCACATATATACCACATATATACTATATATATATATATATATATATGTATATATATATATGCTACAATTGGTTTATCTATTCCCCAATTGATCAGCATTCATTCAATTTCCAGTTCTTTGCCACCACAAACAGAGCTGCTATGAATATTTTTGTAAAATGTGATGTTTTAACCTTTTTCAAATCTTTTCAAGGTATAGACCCAGTAGGGGTATTGCTGGATCAAAGAGTATGCACATTTTTATTGCCCTTTGGGTGTAATTCCAAATTGCTCTCCAGAAAGGTTGGATGAGTTCACAGCTCCACCCATAATGCATTAGTGACCCTGATTTCCCAAGTCCTTTCCACCATTGACCATTGTCCTTTCTGATCATATTGACCAATCTAAGAGGTGTGAGGTGGTACATCAGAGATGTTTTAATTTGCATTTCTTTAATAAGTAGTGATTTAGAGCAATTTTTCCTATGGATCACTTTGATTTCCTCATCTGTAAATTGCCTTTGCATATCCTTTGACCATTTGTCAATTGGGGAATGGCTTGTTTTCTTTGAAAATTTGTCTCAGTTCTCTGTATATTTTAGAAATGAGTCCTTTGTCAGAAATACTAGTTGTAAGAATTGTTTCCCAATTTACTATATTTCTTTTGATCTTGGTTATTATGATTTTGTCTGTGCAAAGTTTTTTAATTTAAAGTAATCCAAATTATCTCGTTTGTTTTTAGCGATGTTCTCCATCTCTTCCTTGGTCATAAATTGACTCCCTGTTCATAGATCTTACATGTAAACTATTCCTTGATATCCTACTTTGCCCTATAATATTATATTTTATGTCTAGATCCTGTACCCATTTTGGTCTTATCTTGGTATATGGTATTGGTCTAATACCAGACAGTTTTGATGACTGATGCTTTTAAATATCATTTTAAATCTGGCAGTGCTAACCCACATTCTTTTGCACTTTTTTTTCATTAAATTCTTGGAAATTCTTGACTTTTTATTTCTCCATGTGAATTTACATATCATTTTTTTTCTAAATTTTTAAAGTAACTATTTTTTGGAATTTTGATTGGTAAGACACTAAATAAGCAGTTTAATTTAGGTAGAACTATCATTTTTATTATATTAGCTTAGCTTAGCCATGAATAGTTGATATTTGCTCAGTTATTTGAATTTGATTTTATTTGGGTGAGACATGTTTTGTAATTGTGTTCAAGAAGTTTTTGAGTCTGCCTTGGCAGATAGATTCTCAAGTATTTTATATTGCCTGAAGTTACTTTGAATGGAATTTCGCTTTCTAGCTCTTCCTGTTGTATCTTGCTAGTAATATATAGAAAAGCTGCAGATTTATGAGGTTTTATTTTAGATCCTGTGTCTTTGCTAAAGTTGCTAATTGTTTCTAGTAGTTTTTAAGGTGACTTTTTTAGGATTCTCTAGGTATACCATCCTGTCATCTGCAAAGAGTGAGAATTTTAGTTCTTCCTTCCCAATTCTAATTCCTTCAATTACTTTTTCCTTCTCTTATTGTTGAAGCTAACATTACTAATATAATATTGAATAGCAGTGGTGATAATGGGCATCCTTGTTTCACCCCTGATTTTATTGGGAATGCCTCTAGCCTATCCCCATTGCATACAGTGCTTGTTGATGGTTTCAGATAGATAATAGTAATCATTCTAATTAACAATCCATTTATTCCTGTGCTCACTAGTGTTTCTAGTACTAATTGGTAGTGCATTTTGTCAAAGGTTTTTTTAGCATCTATTTAAATAATCAAATTATTTCTAATAGGTTTTTTAATTGAAATAGTTGATTATATTAGCATTTTTCCTAATATTGAACTAACTCTACAAACCTGGGTTAAATCATGCTTGGTCATAGTCTATTATTCTAGTGATAACTTGCTGTAATTGCTTTGCTAAGATTTTGTTTAAGATTTTTGCATCTATATTCATTAGGGAGATAAGTCTATAATATTCTTTCTCTGTTTTGACTCTTCCTGGTTTAGGTATGACACATTGGTGTCGAAAGAGTTAGGCAGATTTCCATCTTCACCTACTTTTCCCAAGAGTTTATATAGAATTGGAACCAATTGTTCCTTAATTGTTTGATAGCATTCACTTGTGAATCCATCTGGCCCTGGCAATTTTTTCTTAGGGAGTTCACTGATGGCATGTTGAATTTCTTTTTCTGAGATAGGATTATTTATAGATTTAATTTCTTCTTCACTTAACCTGGGCAACTTATATTTTTGCAAATATCCATTTCACTTAGTTTATCAAATTTATTGGTATATAGTTAGGAAAAATAATTGTAAATTATTACTTTAATTTCCTTCTCATTGGTGATGAGTTCACCTTTTTCATTTATGATACTGACAATTTGGTTTTCTTCTTTTGTTAATCAAGTTAACCAGTGGTTTATCAATTTTTATTGTTTTTTTCATAAAACCAACTCTTGGTTTTATTTATTATTTCAATAGTTTTTTGTGATTTCCATTTTATTAATTTCTCCTTTAATTTTTAGAATTTCTCTTTACTTTACCTTTCAGGTATTTATTAAAATGGGAAAAGGGGAGAGGGAGGAAAAGAGGAACTAATAGGAGGAAGGGAAGGAAGAAGGGGAAAAGGGAAAGGTGAAAGAAAGGGGAAGGGATTGGATATAAGTGGGCAAACACACTGGGGGTAGTGGTATTCAGAAACAAAATACTGGGGAATATAAATAAAGTGGAATAAAGGGGGGAAATATAAACAGAGGGAAGATAACATGGAGGGCAATAAAGAGTTAGTAATTGTAACTTTGAATGTGAATGGGATGAACTCTCCTTTAAAACATAAGCGAATAACAGAGTGTATTAAAAACCAGAATCCTACAATATGCTGCTTACAAGAAACTCATTTGAAGCAGAGAGATACATATACAGTAAAGGTAAAAGGTTGGAGCAAAATATATATTTGGAAGTCCAAATTTTATTTAGCTCTAGTCTTTTCAGCAGGAAACATTAGAAGTCTACTGTTTTGTTAAATGTCCATCTTTTCCCTTGGAAGAAACAGCTCACTTTTGCTGGATAATGGATTTTTGGCTGCATTCCAAACTTCCTTGGTCTTCAGATTGTCTCATTCTAGGTTCTTTAATCCCATAATTTTGATGCAGCCAGGTACTGTATAATCCTTACTGTGGCTCCTTGGTATCTAAATTGTTTCTTTCTGATTGCTTGCAGAATTTTCTTTTTTTATATGATAGTTCTGGAATTTGGCCACAATATTCCTTGGTTTTTTCCATTTTGGGATCCCTTTTCAGAGGAAATTGATGTATATTTTTTTTAGGTTTTTGCAAGGCATATGGGGTTAAGTGGCTTGCCCAAGGCCACACAGCTAGGTAATTATTAGGTGTCTGAGACCGGATTTGAACCCAGGTACTTCTGACTCCAAGGCCAGTGCTCTATCCACTGTGCCACCTAGCTGCCCCGATGTATTTTTTCAATAACTGTTCTGCCCTCTGGTTCTATGATATCAGGGTAATTTTCCATCACTAAATCCTGTAATGTTGAATCCAAGCTTTTTTTTTTCCTCTTCAATGTCTTCAGGAAGCCCAATGATTCATGCCTTGTCTCTCCTGGATCTATTCTGGAGTTCAGAGGTTTTGCTGATAAGGTATTTTACATTAGTTTCCATTTTTTTAAATATTTTCATTTTGTTTAACAGATTTTTGTTGTCTCATGAAGTCATTAGTTTCCACAGACTCCATTCATTTTTTTAGCAAAGAATTTTCTTCATTTACTTTTTGCAATTCCTTTTCCAGTTGGTCAATTCTATTTTTGAAAGAGTTTTCCATTTTCCCAAGTGTAGTTTGAGAGAATTATTTTCTTTTTGCATTTGCCCAATTGAGGTTTTGGGAGGATTATTTTTTCTGTTTCTTTATTTCTTTCTTTCCTTCGTTTCTTTCACTCAGACAGCAGAGCTTTGCCTGTTATAGAGAAGATACACAGAAAATACTTGATGATGTGTCAATTGATATGGATAAAATCTGAATAAGTTTGTTAAATATGTTGTTGGAGGAAATATCAAATTTGATAAGATTATATAACCACTTTAATATTCATGTAAATGGCAGAATCTAGACTAAGTCTTGTGATTGGAAAAAAGAAAAGAAGGAATAAAAGAAAGAAAAGGTGATAAAAGAAAGGAATGAAAGAAGGACAGAAAGTTAAAAAAGAAGGAAAAGAATGATGGAGGAAGAAAGGAAGATTCATTTCATAGTCTCAAAGAAATTATATTCAATTGTGGGAAAGATACAGAAATATTTATATAAAATTACGTAAAAATTGTATCACAAAGAAATTAAATAATAGTATATTAATGACTAAGGAAATTAGGAAGAAGCCTAAAAGTTCTGTCACTTGAATTTAGTCTTTAAATGTTCCAAGAGGGAGCTATGAGGATTGAGAATATTTCCTTCATGGGAATCAGTCATAGTCAGCAAGCATCTATTTATTATTTTAAAAAATATTTTGTTTATTTACTTTTACAACCATATGCAATGGTAATTTTCAGCAATCATTTTTGAAAGGTTTTGAATTTTGCATTTTTCTCTTTCTCTCCCTCCCTTTCCCCCCCCTCTCTCTAACAGAAAGCCATCTTATATAGGCTGTACATGTTAAACCATGCTAAACATAGATCCATATTAATCATGTTGTCAAAAACAAATCAAATTGAAATGAAAAAACACATTAGAGAGGAAACATAATAATTAAGACAACTTTTAAAACTTGAAAATAACAAGCTTTGGTCTGCATTTAAACTTCACAGTTACTCCTCTGGATATGGATGGTATTTTCCATACAAGTCATTTAGAGCTCTTTTATAATTATGCTTCTGAAATGAACAAGACCATCATAGTTGATCTTCACCTGACGTTGCTGCTAATATGGGTTATGTTCTTCTGACTCTGCTCCCTTCACTCAGCATTAGTTCATGCAAGTCCTTCCAGGCTTTTCTAAAGTTCCCTTCCTCAGGACAGACTATACTGCAATTTGTTCAGCCATTTTCCAGTTGATAAGTATTCCATCAATAGCCAACTCTTTGCCATTATGAAAAGAGCCACTATAAATATTTGTGTATATTTGTGTTTTTATCCTTTTTATGATCTCTTTGGGAAAAAAGAACTACTTGTGGTATTACTGGATCAAAGAGTATGCAGAATTTTATTACTCTTTGGGTATAAATCCAAATTGCTCTCCAGGAAAGCTGGATCAGTTTACAAGTCCACCCACAATGAATTAGTGTCTCCGTTTTCCCACATCTCCTTCAAATGTTGATCATTTTCCTTTTTAATCATATTGCTCATCCTTTTAGGTGTGAATTGGTACAACAGAGTTGTTTTAATTTTCATTTTTCTAATCAATAATGTGTTAGATCATTTTTTCATATAACAATAGATAACTTTAATTTCTTCAGCAAGCATTTATTAAACAGTATTAAACACTAAATGTCAAGAACAGGATCAGCCTGTATAAAGACCCCAAAGAAGATACTGCAGATTGTTCCATTAGTTTTGAGAATATGTTCTGAACTTGGAGAATTTGACTAGTGGGTGAAGTCTTCAGAAACATTAAATATGAATGAAAATAAATTTTAAAAATTTGAAAAAGAAACATTGAACATTTTTGCATTGGACAATATGACAACATCTTGGATTAATTCGCTGAAATATAATACCTATATATCAGGTCTTATTCAAATAAAAAAATCTTCATAATTTTCATTTCACTATTGCTTTCTTTTCCCTTTCCACTTTCCCAACAAGCAGAGAGTGTATCCTATTCTATCTTCAGGAAATAATATAGTGCTTTTGACATCTCCACAAAAAAACCAATAGATTCTACACGTCATTATTTTTAGGGAACCAAAAGCTAGTCTCTCTTTGTCAATCTTGCATAGTACTCCAGATGAAAAGGATAGATTAGCTGTCAGAGCATTTGATGATAGACCTTGCAGAAATTTAGCACTGAGACAAGAATTTTGCAAAGCATTTGATACCCAGGACATATTCATCTTTTCCATCAGGGGTAATGCAGGCATTGTCCCAAAGGCAGTTTGGGATCAGTTTGCTCTGGCGAGCATACCTTTGACTGTTCAGACTTCATCTTATGTATTTGCAGATTCCACTACATTATTTGAGAAATATGCAATTCTCTCCCTATCTTCCTATCTTCTCCCCCCACCCCGCCCCCAAGATATCCTTACTGAAGTAATATGAGATCTCAGAATATCATATTATTTTCTCCTCATTGAAGTATAAAATGCTGTTAAACTAAGTTTTTTTGGGGGGCAATATCAATTTATGATTAGCAATTGACAGAACTCTCAGAGCACTAAACTTGAAATAACAAGAACTAATAAAATACTATAATGTAGACATTCAGTAAATATTTGTTAATTAATTGAGAATTGAGCATCTAACCAGATTACCTATCAATGAAGTCTGAATAATGTCAATGCCCTCAGAGATAATGTAGGAATTTCTATGTTAGAAGGGGAAAAACTATAAACAAAATAAATACAAGAGAAGAAAGAAATATGAAGAAATCTAGATTAAATAAAGGTCAACTTGGATGGAGTCAGACAATCAATCAAGTATTTGTTAAATGCCTATGATTAAGATGCTACCACTTACATACAGTAAATAAAAGTCATGGGTTTGGGGGTTTCTAGTAGCAGATGTGATTAGGATGATAATTTTTTGGAAGAAGTCATACTTCCATAAACTTTGGATTACTCAAAGAGTAATTCAGGGAAGGAATATCCTCTAAATAAGGGGAATATAATGAGGGAAAGGTCAAGTGTGGGAGATCATTTTTTTTTTCTGTGAGAAACAGTCAATGAGAGATAGTAGACCATAGAATATGTGGAGGTGAATAATGGGTAAGGATCTGGGAGTCATTTAACTTCCCAATTTACATAATCTCACAAAAGGATTCTATGATGAATCATTAGACATTTATTAATAATAATAATAATAAATATTTATCAGGCATTAAGATGGCTAGGTGGTACAGTGGAGAGAGTGCTGGACCTGGAGTCATGAAGTCTCATCTTCCTGAATTGAAATCTATTCTCAAAACACTTACTATCTGTGTGACCCTGATCAAATTTTCTTAGATGTTAAATGAACTGAAGAAGGAAATGTCAAACCACTCCTCTATCTCTGCCAAGAAAGCCAGAAATGGTGTCACAAAGAATCATACATAACTTAAGAGATTGAATAACATCAAAACTGCCCTGATATCCTGATGATTATGATGAAGATGATATTTGACCTTGGTTTCTAAGAAGATCATGACATCAGAGTGTAGCTCTATGACAAGCACATGAATTGGATTTGAGTGAGGGAGTGCTGCACTAAGTCACCAATCTCATTTTTTCATCCAGAGCTATATTGATCCAGATAAATAAAATTTCCTTAAAATGATGATCAATTTCTTTCTAAAACCAGAAGCAAATCTTATATGCAATGAGGATAAACTAGCAGCATTCCTAGTAAAATCAGGATTGAAACAAAGATGCCTGTAATCACCACTATTATTCAACATTGTTTTATAAATGCTAGTTTTAGCAGTAAGAGAAGAAAAAGACATGGAAGGAATTACATTAGACAGTGAGGAAACAAAACCATTACTCTTTGGAGGTTATACGATGGCATACTTAGAAAGTTCTAGAAAATCAACTAAAAAGCTCCTTCAAACAATTAACTTTAGAAAAGCTTCAGGATATAAAATAAACCTACACAATTCATCAACATTTGTATATATGATCAGCAAAGCTATGCAGTAAGACAAATAAAGAGAAATTCTATTTAAAATAACTGTAGACAACATAAAATTCTAATAGTCTACCTGCCAAGAAAAATCCAGAAACTGTATGAACACAATTATAAAACATTTTTCACACAAATAAAATCAGATCTAAAGATTTGGAAAAATGTCAATTGTTCATGGGGTAGACTGAGATAATATATTGGAAATGACAATTTCAACTAAATTAAATTACTTGTTCAATGACATACAATCAAACTTCCAAAAATATGCCATAGAGCTAGGAAAAAAAGTAACAAAATTCAACAGGAGAAACAAAAAACCTAGAATATGAAGGGAATTAATGGAAAAAATGCAAGGGAAGGTGGCCTAGTCATATGAAATGTAATACTATATTATAAAAGCAGTGGTCATCAAAACTGTCTGGTGTTGGCTGAGAAATAAAGTACTGAATCAGTGTAATAGATTAGGTAGAAAGGAATCACTAGTAAATGGTTATAATAATCTACTGTCTGAGAAACCCAAAGATTCCAGCTTCTTGGAGAAGAACTTGCTATTTCATAAAATCTTCTGTGAAAACTGGGATATAGAATGACAAAAACTCAGCATAGACCCACATCTCACACCTTATACCAAGATAAGGTCAAAATAAGCTCCAGATTTACATGTAAACTGTGATACTAAAAAAACAATTGGCAGAACAAAGAATAGTTTATATGTCAGATCTATGGAAAGGGGAGGAGTTTTTGACCAAACAAGAGATAGAAAATGTTTTAAATTGTAGTAAAAATAATTAAGTTTTTGTAGAAATAAAATCAATGCAACCATATTTAGAAGGACTGCAGAATTCTGGGAAACAATTTTCACAGCTATTGCTTCTGATAAAGGACTAATTTCTTAAATATATAGAGAACTGAGTCAAATTTCTAAGAATAAAGTCATTCTCTAATTAATAAATGACCAAAAGATATGAATAGACAGTTTTCAGATGAAGAAACTAAAGCTATTAATAATCATTAAATTTCTCTAAATCATAATTGATTGTTGAAATGGAATTAAAACACCTTTGAGGTACCACCTCACACTTATCAATTTTGTTAAAGTGACAAAAAAGGAAAATGAGTAATATTGGAGAAGGTTTGGGAAAACTGGGGCATTAATCACTATTGATGGAGTTGTGAACTGATCCAACCATTCTGAAGAGCAATTTGGAACTATGAAAAGGGAAATAAAACTGTACATCTCCTTTGATTCAACATCACCTCTATTAGGTATATATAACAAAAAAGATTATAAAAGAAGGGAAAGGATCTATTTGTATAAAAATACTTGTAATGAAAAATAATTGGAATTGGAGGGCATGTCAATCAATTGAAATGGATAAACAAATTATGGTATATGAACATGATGGAGTATTATATATGGGTTGACTTCAGAAAAAATCTAGAAAGACTTGCTTGAACTGAGGTTGACTGAACTTAATAAAACCAAGAGAACATTTTACACATTAATAGCAACATTATGAAATGATCAACTTTGATGAACTCAGCTGTTCTCAGCAGGTCAATGAAGGACAACTCTAAAAGTCTTGAGATGGAAAATTCCATTCACATCCAGAAGAAAAAACTCTGGAGCCTGAATGCAAAACAAAGCATACTATGCTCACTTTTAAAAACTTACACTATTTTTCACCTCATGATTTCCCCCCTTTAGTTCCAATTCTTCTTTTACAACAGGACTAATATGAAGATATGTTAAACACAATTGAACATATAAAAGAAATAGATTACTCACTGCCATGTGTAGAGGGTAGAGGGAAAAGAGGATGGTAGAAAAATATAAAACTCAAGACTTACAAAAATATGTATGCTGAAAAATTTTGCATGTAATTGCAAAAAAATAAAATAAAATAATATTAAAGTAAAATAAAAGGTGTTACTCAATTGAACTTATTTTTAAACAGAGCTAATTTGTATATGGAGCAGTAGTTAAACTAGACTGTTGTAAATATTTTAACTTTTCATTGTTTTCAAACTGTACTGTATTAATTTATGCATGCATATACAATGCAATACACCTATACATGTCACATGGCATATATCTTATCCATACATGCAAATTTCTGTATCTGTATATAGGTATTTAAATTTTTACTCACACAAACTACATACTTATGTGCACATGTATGTATAACACATTATAAAATTTTATGTGCAAGTTGAAATAATATTTATTATTATTAATAATGTTGTTGTTGCCCTTAGTATTATTACTATTATCCACTGAGAAGAAATAGACAGGTTTTGATGTGCCTTGGTGAAGGATGTACCTGTTAATGAAATCAGAACTCCTTTAATCAATGAAGTTAGAGACAGTCGTTAAAGACTTAACAGTATTCTTTAGAAGAGTTCAAAGCAAGTAAAGGTTTCATTTCCCTAAAGTAGGGTACATTTCCTTCTTCTTTCATACATAACATGCAAGAAACACAAAGTTAGACTCCAAATGGAAATTCAGTCCATCATCTTGCATAAGTGGAACTCAAACTTGTAAAGTCAAATGGTGTCAAGGTTGGAGGGCAAAGCTTGTTGTCAGAGTCCCTGCATTGATCTTGAACCACCTTGCCTCATTGTATACAACCCTACTCAAGGTGGGAAAGCATTATGGGGAAAAAAACACCTTTTGAAATCATTTAAGGACAGATCCAGGTCAGTCATGTTGCATTCCACTCCCATCTTTGATTCTGACTCAATTAATCTTACCACCAAGATTCAGCTAATATCTTTTTCTGGAACTTTTCACAGTTCTTGGGTCTTTTTAGCCTGTCACATGCCTCCACCATTCTGGCCTCCATTCCGTATTGATTAGATACATTCTGAGTCTCCATTTTAGTGAACTCTCCAGACTAACCATGCTTTGTTAACATACCCTTCTCCAATTCACCTTTCCCTTCTTCCCCTTTTGAGCAACTTTATGTATGGTGTCTTCTTCTATTAGACTATAAGCTATTTGAGGACAAGAATTGTCCTTAACATAGTATTTGCTATTTAAAAGTACTTTAAAAAAAGTTGTCTGTTTAAATTATATATAAATGAACAAATTTATCAATTTCTTTTACTATATTGATTTTTTCCATTTATAAGGGAACAGAATTATTTATTTTTTGTTATCCACTAAACAAAATGAATTTTGTTAAGTTCATAGATCTTTTTTCCTTAGATGATGCTTTTCAGGATCACAAATCCCATGTTAGGTATCCTACAATTAAATCAAGATGCAAATTCTATTGTATCTACAACAATAAAAACCTTTGAATCTCTATTACATATAACAGAGGTTCTCTTTTATATTCCTTAAAGGAATATGAAAAATAAAAGCAGTATCTCCTTGAGATAATAAATTTTCAATATTTTCCATCCACTTATAGCCCTTTGTGTTTATGTTTAAGGTCATTATAAAAGTTTGGAAATACAAAGTCATGGCAAGGTGATCTTTCTAAGAGAAATTTGTTTCAATATTTTTCCCACAGATACCTTTGCTAGTTATATTTACCTCCACTGTACTTCCCCCCACTCCCCATCTATTCTATTCTCTCTCTCCTTTTACCGTCCCTCCTCAAAATTACATCTAACTACCCTCTCCCCTGTTCTTCCTTCCCTTCTATCTACTACACCCCCTTGCCCCACTCCTGTTCCCCATACAACCATTCCTTTCCTATCCCATTTTCTCTACCCAATTGAGTTTGTGTGTGTGTATGTGTGTGTTTTCCCTCTATGAGTCTATTCCAATGAAAATAAGGCTCACTCATTTCCCTTCACCTCCTCCCTCTTCCACTCCACTGTAAAAACTTTTTCTTGTTTTTTTAAAAGAAATAACTTTCCATTCTACCTTCCCCTTTCTCTTTCTTCTAGTACATTCATTTACCCCATTAATTTCTTCATTTTACCATATTATTTCTTCAAATTGCATTCCCTCCTGTGCCCTATCTACATATAATACTTTTAACTGTTCTAATAAATGAAAAAGTCCTTATGAGTTATCAGTGTCATCTTCCTATACAGGAATACAAGCAGTTCAACATCATTAAATCCCTCATAATATGCCCTTTCCATCCACCCTCTCTATGATTCACCTGAGTCCTGCACTTGAAGATTAAATAATCTATTTAACTTTGGTCATTTCATCAGGAAAAGTTGAAAGCCCACTACTTCACAGAATATCTGTCTTTTCCCCTTAAAAAGTATGTTTAGTTTTGCTGGGTAGTTGATTCTTGGTTGTAATCCAAATGCTTTTGCATTTAGGAATAGCATATTCAAGCCCTAGGCCTACATGTCATTAATGTAGAAGCTACTAAATCTTATGTTATTCTGAGTGTAGTTCCACAATAGTTGAATTACTTCTTTCTGGTTGCTTGTAATTTTTTATCTTTGACTTGAGAGTTCTAAAAGTTGACTATAATTACTGGCAGTTTCCATTTTGGGATCTCTTTCAGGAGGTAATTAATTAATTCTTTCAATTTCTATTTTACCCTCTATTCCAGGATATCAGGGTATTTTTCCTAGAAAATTTTTTAAAAAGTGATATCTAGGCTCTTTTTTGTCATGACTCAAGTAGTCCAATAATTTCAACATTTATTCAGATGCACATGCATAGTTTTAAATTATATAATTTCCTTCCACCTTCTTTCCCCACTCCTCTCCCCTCATCAGTGAACAGCTGGTAAATATTGTACATACATATTTTCATTTAACAGATTTATAGATTAGTCATTTTCTCTATGAGGAATTTGGATTAAAGGAAAAAAAAACTATGACATAGGAAAGAAAAGCATAAGAGAATTTTTTTAAAATTTTTAGAGGGATTTTAAATTTTGTTTTTCTTCCTATTGATGTGGATAGCATTGTCTAAGGCATGTTTCCTAGGGTTGTCCTAGATCTCCGACTGTTCAGAGTAGCTGCATCCATCAAGGTTGAATAAACACACAATGCCATTGTTAATGTGTACAATGTTTTCTTGGTTCTACTCCCTTCACTCCAGTATGAGTGCCTGAAATTCATTCAATGCTTCTCTAGAGTCCAAACTTTTGTTGATTCTTATAGAACAGTACTACTCCATCAGATCCATGAAGTATAACTTGTTCAATCATTCCCCAATTGATGGGCATTCCCTCAAATTCTAATTCTTTGTCACAAAATTGAGCTGTTATGAATATTTTTCAACATGGTGGACTTTTTCTAAGTTTTTTAATAAATTCTTCTGGATATAGATCTAGTATTAGTATAGCTGGGTCAAAGGGTATGATGCTCTTTGGGCATAGTTCCATATTGTTCTCTAGAATGTTTGCATCAGTTCATAACTCCACTGACAGTGTGTTATTGTTCCAACCCTCCAACAACCTCTCCAAAATTGATCATTTTCTTTTTTTTTTTGCCTTCTTAGCCAATCTGATTGATATGCATTGGAATCTCATAGCTGTTTTAATTTTCATTTATCAAATCAGTACTGATTTGGAGCATTTTTTCATCTGATTATATATATATATATATATATATATATATATATATATCTTTAATTTCTTCATTTGAAAACTGTCTCTTTATATACTTTGACCATTTATCAATTGGAGAATGACTTGTGAGCTTATAAATTTGATGCAATTCTCTCCATATTTTAGAAATGATATCAGAACCCCCTTGCTGTGAAAATTGTTTCCAACTTTCTGATTTCCTTCTAATTATTTTAGCATTGATTTTATTAGTGCAAGAACCTTTCTTGATTCTACATTTCTCCTCTTTCCATAGATCTGACAGAATATTTCTTAATCTGTTAATCTGTACCCATTTTGACCTTATTTTGGTACAGGGTGTGATCTATGTCTTGTTTGGGCCATACTATTTCAAGTTTTCCCAACAATTTTTGTCAAACAGTGTGTTCTTATCCCAGAAACTGTTTTTGTCAAACAACAGATTATTGTAGTCATTTGATACAGCCAGGTCTGGACTGAGACCTGTCCTGGACTGGACTCTGCTCTCACTCTGGAGTGGGAAAATTTTCTTGATGGGCTTCCCATTTGTACTTGGTAATCCCTATGTTGATCTGAAAACACCAGATGCCCCACAGTCTGTTCCTAGATAGCTGGAACCAGTTCACTCTGGCATGGCCTGGGCTGTACTGATGGTCCTTTCTAACTCTGGTGTACCAGACCCTTCCCACACACCCTACAAATTGTCTTGGGTTGGTTGGAAAATTGTTTCACTCACTGTGTTTGTGGATTCTGGTACTCTAGAAACTGATTATAATCATTATTTAGTTATCTGAAGTTATTTGGAGAATATTTTGTGAGAAGGCATGTCTTTACTCCACCATCTTGGCTCTGCCATGAAAATAATTCTTTGGAATAAGCACTCCCTCATTGAAAGTCTTCACCAAAGCCCAAGTTATTCCACACAACTACCATGATGCTGAGTTAAGAAGAATAAGTCTTAGGAACCTTCACATTTTATGCCTTCAAATGCAGTCCTAGGGTTCTGCTCTTCTGATTGCCTGTTGACAATCAGTCACACTTCATTTCACTCTGTTGAATGGCTTTTTTACAAGTGTTGAAAATTACTCAAATTAAATTTGTCATTTCTCTCTTTTCTTTAAAATATATACCAATATAATATGAAAGAAAAGGGAAATGATAAATTTAAGAGGGGATATTTGAGAAATTCAAAGCATTGGAAATTGATGAAGTTGTAAACTGGCTCAAACATTCTGGAGAATAATTTGGAATTCTGCCCAAAGTGCTACAAAATAAGCATATACTCATTGATATCAGCCTTCTAAAGAAAGAAAAAAGGAAAAGAAACTATTTACATAAAAAAATATTTATAGCACCTCTCTTTGTGGTAGGAAAGGGTTGTAAAATGAGGAATAACCCTTCAATTGGGAAACAGCTGAACATAATGTGGTCTATAATTATAATGAAATATTATTGTTCTAAAAGAACTAATAAGCATGATGATTTCAGAAACAAACTGGAAAGAATTACATAAACTGATGAAAAGTGAAGTGAGTGGAACCAAAAGAATGCTGTACACAATAACAACAATATATGTTGACCAACTGTAACTCACTTGGCTATTCTCAGCAAAACAAGGATCCAAGAAAACTGAAAAGATCACATTTGGAGAAAGAACTGATGGAGCCTGAATGAAAATTGATGCATACTATTTTTCACATTTTTCATGTTTTTTTTAGTCTTTGTTCTTTTGCATGACTGAACAGTTATCTATATTAATTGACTTGCCATCTCAACAAGAGGGAAAGGAGTAATGAGGGAGAGATTTTACAATTTAATTTTTAACATTTAGCATTAAACATTTTATATATAATTGGGAAAAAATTAAATTTTATTTAAAAAATAGCATACTAATCTACATGTAGTACCCTCTATAGGTCAGTTAGAGGTGCAGTGCCTAAAGTATTTAGAAAGGATTCAGGAAGGTATGACTTCATATCTGGCATCAGATACATGATCCTTGTAATTCCCTTGAAAAATTACTCAACAATTGTTTGCCTCTGTTTTCCTAAAATACATAATAATAATAATAATAATAATAATAATAATAATAATAATAAAATCTGTAAAACTTTTAAAAAGGAGGGAAGTTGGATCATACCAGGTTAAGAAGATAATGTAAAAACAAAAGATAAAAACTAGCTTTTAATAAGAATCTAAAGGGTAAATAGTGCAGGAATTTTTAATACTTTTAAAATTTAAATAGATTATTATCTAATCTAAAATGTTAATTGAAAGTTCTGCACATGTCACTTTAAAAATATAAAGAAACATCTATTTCACATTTCCTTGAAAAGCAGAATCCAAACAGGCTTATCCTTAAAAATTCAAAAGATTCTGCATTTTAGTCACTTTGAGCAGGACTAGCAGAAATGATCAAGCAGGAGGTGAGTACAAGAGGATGTTTTATTTATATACACTTCAAAATTATGAGGCATCAGATGTCACTAAAAACAAGTCATAGAACTATAGAAGCTAGGAATCTTCAAAAGAAAGAGTTGAGCAAGTAAGAATTTATAGTTCTACCCTAGATTAGCTAGCTAGGTCATTGAGTGGTTAGCACATCCTTCCTGTCTACTTCCAGAAAAACAAAACAAAAAATAAACAATAATGCAACTTTCTGGAAACTTATCTTTCTTCTATCCCTTTACCAAACTTTCTTTGACAAAGTTCTAATTCTGAATCTGTCAATGAGTTTAACGAAAATTTTGCTTCAAAATTTCAGTATAGAAATTACTAGTCTTGCCATAAATTTGATAGAATTCATGACAAAGTAGAATCTGCAAGGGACTCTGAATCAGGTATGCAATATATGATACTGAATTAATTCTAGATAAATCCCCTAACTTAGTGCCCTAGACTCTAAAACTAATGGCTGCTAATGAGTAGCCTTCATCTACTCAGCATGTCCTTAATTTTCATCCCTTTTCTCCCTCAATTGAGGATAGCCTTTGGGTCAAACCTAACATTTTAAAGTTTCACATATAAACATTTCGACAAAATACCTGTGTATCAGCCCTCCAATGTGCTCCCAAACAGGTCCATTTCCACTTTAAGTTATAAGTGCACACACTACTTATTTATTGCAAATCTATATAATAGCTTATTTCTCTATTGTCAGTAAACACTTGTGTTTCCATCTTCAGTATCTTCTATCATAGAATGCCATCACTTTCCGTGACTTTTCCATGCTATCTACCATTTCTTTCAACCACAATATGGATCACTTCTCACTTTCATTTTCAGGAGATTTGGTGTTCAGTACTCATAAGTTATGGACCTCTGGACACACTTAAACAGATTGGGGAAAAGGCTTGTGGTGACTGAAAAATAATTTTGAAACACGTAGTTTCTGGGTAATTGAATAATTTTATTCATAAGATTGTCAATCATCACACTGCTAAAAAAAGATTGTTCTTTGCCTGTCTTTCTCAGACCAAAGACAATCATGCTGGTGGACTTACAGTTTCTATACTTTTCAACAAGTTGTTGTTCCTGAGCATTGGTAATCACCTTTCACTGGACAAATCAATAGGTAGAAGGCTATGTTAAAATGAGGAGCTTGGGGTATGTGACCTCTGTCAAACAAATATTGGTGGAAGAGATATCAATTTTCGCATCACTTGTAAAGAGAAAAAATAGGGGGACAGAGACAAGATGGCGACAAGAGAGGATCTTCTCCTACATACTCTCTTATAAAACTTATAAACTGAGGACTCTAACTATAATGTTCGAGGGACAGAACCCAGAAAGGGACCCAGTGAGGCAGTTCTCCTACTCAAGGTAACCTGGAAAAGAGCAGAAAGGCTCTGCTCCCCGGGATCGGAGAGGCGGCCCACCAGAGGGGTGGTCTGCCAGAGCCAAAGAACTTCAGCCTCCCGTAGGCAGCCCCAGGGCACTGGGAGTCTCAGCTCACAGCAGCGGGGGAGTCTCCTGAGCTGCACCCCGGGGAGCACTGGCACAAAGTGGGGGAATAGCGGGGGACCTCTGCCAGAGCCAGCACGTGGAGCCCAGCCCTCAGGGCACACAACCAGCAGAGGCCATGGCAGCCCCAGATCCATGAACAGGAAGCAGAAGCCAGCAAGCGGGGGCACCAGGGCATGAGCTGAGCCTAGGGGGGAGGAGAGAGAGACTTCCTAGCTCTGTCCTCTGCCGCCGGAACAGGACTCTGGGGCTCTGACCACATTCAGATCCTGATCACAGTCTAGGCTCCCCCAATAGAACAGCAGCCCCCCCCCCCCGTCTCAGCCCTGTGGCAGAAGGGGGTACATATGGTCATTCACAGACCAGGAGGGAGGACAGAGTCTCACACACTGAGATCCTTTTGGGAGTCTCCCAAAAGCTCAGGAAGCACCCCAAAACCAGGCTCAGGCTGGGAAAATGAGCAAGCAGAAGAAAAAAGAGGAAGACCATTGAGAAATATTTTGCCTGTGAGCCCAAGAAGGATCAAAACACTCAGTTTGAAGATAAGGAAGCACAAGCTCCTGCATCTAAAGACTCCAAGAAAAACAGAAATTGGGCTCAGGCTATGACAGAGCTCAAAAAATTCTTTGAAAATCAAATGAAGGAGATAGAAGGAAAAACTGGGAAAAGAAATGAGAGAGATGCAGGAAAAACATGAAAAATGAAGTCAGCAGCTTAGTCAAGGAGATCCAAAAAAATGCTGAAGAAAATAGCATGCTAAAGGCCAGTTTAGGTCAAATGGATAAAGCAGTTCAAAAAGTTATTGAGGAGAAGAATGCTTCAAAAGCAGAATTGGCCAGATGGAAAAAAAGATAAGAAAGCTCTCTGAGGAAAACAAATCCTTCAGACAAAAAATAGAACTCAGGGAGATTGCTAAATTTACAAGAATTCAGGACTCAATACTTCAAAACCAAAAGAATGAAAAATTAGAAGAAAATGTGAAACATTTCATTGAAAAAAACCAACTGATATGGAACACAGATTTAGGAAAGATAATTTAAAAATTATTGGAATACCTGAAAGTCATGATCAGGAAAAGAGCCTTGACATCATTTTCAAAGAATTACTACAGGAAAATTGCCTTGATATCCTAGAAGCAGAGGGTAAAATAGAAATGAAGAGAATCTACCAATCTACGTGAGAAAGATCCCAAATGAACAACCCCCAGGAATATTATAGTCGAGTTCCAGAACTCTCAAGTCAAAGAGAAAATATCACAAACAGCCAGAAGGATACAATTCACCTATCGTGGAGCTGCAGTCAGGATCCCACTGGACTTAGCAGCAACTACATTAAAAGCTTGTAGGGCTTGGAATATAATATACCAGAAGGTGAAAGATCTCAGAATGCAACCGAGAATCAACTACCCAGCAAAATTGAATGTCCTCTTCTAGGGGAAAAGATGGACTTTCAATGAACCAGAGGAATTTCAAATGTTCCTGTTGCAATGGCCAGAGCTAAACAGGTTTGATATTCAAATACAGGACTCAGGTGAAGCATGGAGATTGGAGGAGAGGGGGAAAATATGAGGGACTTAATGATGATGAACTGCATGTATTCCTGCATAGAAACATGACACTGATAATACTAATATGAATCTTCTCAGTTAATAGAGCAGGTAGAGGGAGCTTTTATAGTTGAAGCACAGGAGAAAGCTGAATTTGAAGATAAAATATGGTGTAAAAATGGAGTCAATAGAAAAAAAAGGCAAAATGTAATGGGAGATAGAAAAAGGAGAGGCGAATAGGCCAAGTTATTTCATATAATATTTTTCTTTATTACAATGAGCTATTGCAATGATATGGAAGGGGGAAGGCAAGGGGGAATGAGGGAATCTTTGCCTTCATCAGAGGTGGCTAGGAGAGGAAACAGCATATATACTCAATGAGGTATAGACATCTGGAGTAAGAAGGAGGGGGGGGGGACAGGGGCAAAGGGGGGTATGTGAATGATGGAGGAGAAGATGGACCATGGGGAGAGAGTGGTCAGATATAACACATTTTATTTTTTACTTCTTGCAGGGGGCTGGGATTGGAAGGCCTGTCCAGGACCATAGGTCCAGGTGGATGCGGGGCCTAAGGGGTGGTATGGGGGCTCGGGGCCTCTTGGCCCAAGGGTTAGGGATCTGTCTGCTATGCCCCTCAGCTACCAAAAAGCAGAGTCAGAATAAAAGGAGAGATAAAATATAGAGCATGGTAGTGGAGAAATACGAAAAGAGGAAGTGGTGATCAGCAATGGCAATGATGGAAGAATATGGAAGTAACTTTTGTGATGGACTTATCATAAAGAATGTGATCCATCTGTGACAGAGTTGGTGGTGTTGGAACAAAGACTAAAGCACATTTTTTATTGTTATTATTTTGGTGGTGTGTGCAGGGCAAATGGGACTGGGTGGCCTGCCTGGGGCCGCATAGCAGGGTGATCATTGGGTATATGAGGCCTGATTTGGACCCAGGTACTCCAGGCTCAAGGTCCAGTGCTCTCTCTGCCACCCAGCCACCCCTACTATTTTTTTGCTATTTTATTTTCCTTTGGGTCTTTTTTATTATTATTATTATTATTTTTTTTTTGCAGGGCAGTGCAGTTGGGGTGGCTTGCATGACACACAGCTGGGTGATTGTTGGGTGTATGGGGCCAGATATGGGCTTAGGTGCTCCATCCACTACGCCACCTGGCCATACCTACAAGTATTACTATTATTTTTTTATTTTAATTTTAATTTTTTTCTCTCCCCTTTACTTTATCGCTCAAGCGACTCTATATTTTGCGGGGAGGTGGTATTTTGTTTACTCTTAAACAAGAATATTTTATTAATGCATAAAATCATTATTTGTACAAAATGAGAATAAATAAATATTAAAGAAAAAAGATAAAAGAAAAAGAAAAAAGAGGATCTTTCTTTTCTCTGATTTATCTGAGCAAAGACAATCAGTCAGAATATACACATTAGCACAAAAAAGAATATTTTTTACTTTCTTTTTTGATCTTCATCTGGGTAAATCTTAAAGAGGGACTTCTTATACTGATTGATTCTGGATGACAAAGAAGAAAAGGGAAAAATCTAATAAATATGAGAGAATTATTCATTTCTCATAGTCTTAGGTATTTTTAAAAATAGCTTTATCAAACTAAAATTAATAAAGTGATTCCTACATTCAGTATTGTTGGAATGAGTTAAAGCATAGGTATCTGAAAGACAGAAACAAACAAAAATCAGTTCTTACCCTAATTTTATTTTATCCATTACAAATCACAGTGAAAAAAACTTTGTTAGGGGGAGTTAGGTGGTGTAGTGGATAAAGCACTGGCCTTGGAGTCAGGAGTACCTGAGTTCAAATCTGGCCTCAGACACTTAATAATGACCTAGCTGTGTGGCCTTGGGCAAGCCACTTAACCCCATTTGCCTTGCAAAAAAAAAAAAAAGAAAATACTTTGTTAGTTTAGTTTGAACAATAACTTGCCTGTGGAATTAATTAATTTTTTTTGACCTTTCAATTTTTCTTTCCTAAATTCAAGTAATTCATTAGTTTTTCTCTTCTCTTAGGAAAAGTCAATTGACAAACCTTCATCCTCCTTGGAGAGAAAAATCTGTTTTTAAAATTGGGATACATAACTCCCTGCTTCCAACTATACCGAAATACTCTCCACCAACCTTCTAAGTCATGAGGTTGGGAGACCCAATAATACGAGTGAAAAAGCCACTTGGTGATCAGCTTTCTATACTTACACAATTTAATTAGTGATGTAGGAAGATAATATAGTTAGCAAGATTTTATTTAGCAAAAATATAAATTTGCTTTTCAATTTTCTGTGGTCACCTTTCAGAGTCAGGGCGCTGCCCTAAAATCTCCTTGCTGTTTAAGATTCCAATTTTTTTTTTTAAGATTTAACTGAACATTGCTCCTTATCTTAATGTAGGCTAAAGAAAATGTGTTTTACTTCATAACAGGAAGACTAGAGTTTCACAGATTCTGTCTAAGCCACTTACTAACTGAGTTATTTTGGGCAAATCTCTCATTCTCAGGCTGTTATCTGTAAAACTGGAATATTAATAGCACCTATTTCTTAGGATTACTGTGAGGATTAAATGAGATAATGCATGCAAAGAAAACAATCTCCCTGGAATACGCACTATATATAATAACAATAATTGTTGCTGTTGCTATTGCTATTATAACTATTACTTCATGGTTCTCATGTTCCACTTTCTATCTCCTAGCAGTGCCATTGCAGTCTAAGTTTGTTCCCCTTAGCTTTTTACATTTTTATCATCATAGATTTAGAGCATGAATCGTATTAGAATAACTGAGTTCACACTCCTCATTTAAAAACAAAGGAAGACAACAAAGACTCTAAAAGGTCAAGCAACATGTCCAATGACAATCCTTAACTTTATGTTAGATGTGGTTCATGAACTGTCTTATATAGAAATCATGTGATCTTAGTCTTTAAGTGAAATGCATCAAAAGCTCATCTA